>NC_053155.1:130397238-130698071 GCF_016835505.1 Polypterus senegalus
TATTATGTTCTCTATACAATTTACTTGTGTTTCCTATATTTTATCAAATATATACATTAACTGCAAATCACTTCAATAATTGCTCTACACTTACAGTAAACGTTTTGTGGATTATGGGGGAAGCAGAAATGTATTCAATCTTTGGATTCACCAAGACAACTGATTTGGAAAATAGTACTTTTTAAAAAAAAATCATTTAATGCTTGCCTAAAAGTAACAATCAAAAATATGTTTACAAGGTGATTGTTTATAATCAAAGTGTGAATAGGGCTTCACTAAAAATTGTAAGTCTACCCATAACTACTACCATTACCACTATATTAACATCCAAACTCTGAATTCAATCTGTTTAATCAGGTGCTCCTGAAATTCCTTTCTTATACTTTACTCAGCCTTGGGCATCCTTATAGGCAAGACCTAGTCTTCTGCAGTCTTGGTCGTAACCATGTGTGCTTATCTAGATAATTTACCCTTTTGCCAGATTCCCACACAAACCTAAATCACAGCAGACAGTTTTTTCTCTATATATGTCTTATCATCTCCACTTACTTCCTTTCCTTTAAATGTGAACTTCTTTTTTCCATTCCTTTATATTCAGTTTGCTAGTAAAATAACCTATATTGTTATACATATGGCCATATATAATTATAATATATAATTACTGTCCATCTGGTAGTTACACTCTATTGAGAATCCTATAGCAAATGCTGTATAATTGCAGCAACAGACAAACAAACACTGTAACATAATGAAGGAACATTTAAATATACAAAATAACAAAGAATGATAGTAGTTCTAATTTCATTCAAGTCCATTAAACATTCTAGAGATCTGTCCTTATTAATATAGCAAACTCTGTGCTGAAATAAACCATAACTAAAGAAGAAATTCAATTAATGGCTATACAGACAGTATAGTAATCATCAAAGACCCGAGTCTGAGACTTCTGCAGTCATACCATCAGCCATGTCCCTCTGTGTGATACTCAATAGCTTCCAAGGGGATGATAATAACCTCTATCAGACCTTTTATTTCCTATTATCTATCTATCTAAACATGGCAACAATTGCCTGTCTGGCAGTTATACTCTATTTGGCGCATTCCAAATTATCATTTGTGATGCACCATCTATTGGAATATATTTCCTATTTGCATCATAATCACAGATTATAATAATCTGCACAAACATTGTCAAGTGGTGTAACAGCAATTTTTGCAATTATATGGGGAAAAAACAACTCAATACTGACATATTATAGCAAAAATATCTATTAATTAAACAACTTACTCTGTGACTCGGAAGAAATCCATAAGTTCAGCTGCTGTGGCCTTATTCCAAAAAGTAAATAAGGCATCTGGAAAGAATAAAAATGATGAGCACTTTGTTTTATTTTGTGCTAATAATGCACCTTTGAAAGAGGCATTCTGTTATAGAGGAGTGAGGCAAATCAGGCTCAAATAAAGCAATCCTTAAATAAATGAATTAAGCTGAATAATGTATACATTTCTATTACATCTGTCATAAACGGGGGCTTTACGAAAATCTTACCTTCAGACATGCTCTTCAGAATGTAGAGGAAACACATTAGCAGATTCTTTATTTCTGATTGGTCCAATTTGTCACAGCGAACTACAGTGCCACCAAGAGCCAAGCTCTGTTGATTCTGTAAGAGCAGAAAGAGAAATGAAAAATGTAGAAGAGATGGAAGGTTAGGTGTACCAGGTCATGTACAACTCATAAGTACGTCACTGCAACAATAAATGCATATCAAAGAAATTTCCACAACAACCAATCAGTTAGTCTGCAATACATGCAAAGTAAAGGTACCTTCAGTACAAGGATTCTGAAAGTAACACAACTGAAATGTACTGTGAAATAAACTGCCATGATCTCCCCAGATCAAGTTATTCAAAATAAAACAGCTTTGCTATCATTCATGATATGTAGCTAATAATAAATTTGAAAATTCAATGGCAGCACAAGCAATAAACAGTAACAAATATTTTTATGCTGCTTGAATCATTCAAATGAAGTGTAAAACACAAATATTGGAAATATGGAAATTTTCATCTAATTTAAGAATAGTTACTATATATTAGAGAATAAAATATTACAGAAGGTAAGGTAGAAGAGATGCTTTTGTGCATGAGTGATTTTATTTTTTAGCACACAATTGATGAAAGTCTGAGATGAAAATAAAAACCAGAACTGGACTTCAATACTACAGGGAAGAAAGTGGCACAGGGAGACAGCAACTTCCTTTATGAAAAGTATACTAATAAAGCACAATCGAAATGAAATAGTAGAATAATCAAACATCTAAGATTACAACATAATTACGCTTTTTTATCCATTTATATAAATAGACTCAAAAATGTAAAACTAAACTCTGCAAAATCGCAGTTGGTTAAAATGCTTTTTTAAAAATACAAAAGGCAAATAGGATAACTGCTCAATATGATACAGATATCTCAAACTCTCAAACCTGATCCAAATTTGAGCTCTTATTCATTCTGAAATACAAGATACATGTTTTCTTTACAGTAATAACGAAAATGGAATGGCAAATACAGTTGAACACCTTTACATGATTCAATTTCTTACTGGGCTAATCTGGAAACTCTCTAGTGCATGTTTTTGTGTTTACATCTGTCCCTTGAAACAGTCAGCATTGACTTTTTGTAGAAAATTAAACCTCTTCATTTTGGTATTGCACAGAGTCTAATGGTATGTAGCTCTGGGTCTCCTGTAACTTGTATGCACTATGTTAATTCAAAGCTCATTATAATCACTTTATACATAATACAGAAGTATGGTTGTCTTTATATGTTAAAAAAAGAACATCAAAAGTCCTTTAATATTAAAAATTTTGAGAAAGACTAAATACTGTATTTTGTATGAAGAAAGAGCACATAGATTATTTACCTAACTTTCATTTTATTACAAAACATGTAAAGCCTATCCCTCCTTTTTTATTAAAGATGTTTTTTTTATTTTCCTATTAATAACAGGATGTACAGATCCAACTTGCGAAAGTTGCAATCAAGTTTCAGCCTCAGTGAGCCATATGTTTTGGGCCTGCACCAAATTAACATCATTTTGGACCAAAATCTTTAAATGTGCTTCAGACAGTTTGGTGTAACAATCTCTCCTAATCCACTAACAGCTGTGTTTGGTATACTTCCAGATGGGAGATAAAGTGGAGAAGGACAAAGAAACTGTAATTGCCTTTACTACACTATTGGCACGTAGACTTATTTTGTTCAACTGGAAGACTCCTAACTCCCCTATTTGAAGTCAATTGGTAACTGATGTTATATATTATCTAAAATTGGAAAAAAATCCAATTCTCACTTAGAGGATCTGTACAAAACTTTTTCAAAACCTGGCAGGATCTAATCAATAACATTTCAGAATAAGCATTTAAATTGAGGAAGCAGATTTTCTCCCATCTTTTTTATTCTAATTATTTTGATTCATTTGTTTATTTACATATTTTTACCATTATTAAAGTTTTACTCTGCTGGCCTAGCTCTCTTTCTCATTGGTGGGGCTTGAGTTTGTTTGAACCTAGTTTTGTTAATCTTGACTTGCTTGTATAGAATGTTATTTGATTTTAATAAAATGAATAAAACGTTTTTAAAAAAAAATAACTGGATTTTCAATCATTAAAAAAATATTCTTAGCTATGTCATACATTCTACTTGAACAAAACTGCTTTTAAGTTATTTTAGTAGAGGTGTTTTGAGAAAATATTTGAGAATTTGTAATTATGTTTATAATTGACAGTAGTTATATAAATAAAATGCAAAATGGAAAGTAAGTACTATAATAAGAAAACATAACAATCTCCAATGCACTTAACTCAGTTCAAGGTTGTGGAGGCCTATCCTGGCACAACTGGGTAGGCAAGAAAATGTCTTGGATGGGGCACCAGTCAATGCTGGGTGCACACAAGCACACAAATAAACACACACATAGAGGGTCAATTTGGAATTAAGAATTTTTCCTAGTAAGTATGTCTTTGGGAATATGGTAAGAGCTCCAGAGTACCTGGAGGAAAAAACACAAAGTCACCAGCAGAACATACACAATCTATGTAGATAATGAAAATTCTGTTGACAATTCTGAACTCTGGATCTGTGCCTCCATGCTAGCTAATAAACATATAGTTGAACTAAAATAAGAATGTGAAAGTGTTTTAAACTAAAATGAGGTTTAATTCAATGTGTACAGTGCCCACAATACTGTCAACACCTGGGATATCATTCAAATATAAACACACTCAGATTTTCATTCTGTATTTAAGGAAGCCAAAACTGTCAACAGTATAACATGCTAACAGTTTTACAACACCAAGTAACACAATGCAGCAGGTCCCAAAAATATGTGTTAAAGATGTTCAACTGTACAAATGCAATATACCTATACTTTACATTTCATGTGAAAGGTTCACTTTTTAATTAATATGTATTCAACTTCCAATTTCATTATGAGCCCTCAGAAACTGAACGGAAGCTGCTGTACATCTGTGACAAAACACACCTCAGCAATTCACACCCCACCTCCTTTTTATGAGCACTTAAGGGGAACACAAGCTACACTGCAAAGGGGAAAGAGAAAGGTGTTGTACTTGTAGAGAAAAAGCAGCATGCAAGATATTCTCAGGCAAGGCTGGAACAGTGAGCAGGGAAAAGTCCATGGTAACACGGTTTCTCCGGGCAGTGTGGATGCTTTCTTCACTTTCGCCACTGTGGCGCAGTACATTAGCTGAGTGCCTCCGGAGAAGTTTCTCTTTCTGCCAGCAGGAAGGCGTGGGAGGGTCAACGATACAATTAAATGTTAGCTCATTTCAACAGACTACCACTACTGTATAACAAAGGAAATAATATATCAATACAAGACTCAGTAACCTACTTCACCTGCTGGGAAATGACCACAAAAACACAAGTGCAGGGTATAAATGCATTAGAAAATGTTCTTGGAATAGTTCCACACTATACAAGTTAATCTGAATTTGACTCTATACTATCTCAAATGTAATAAAAAAGTAATAATGACAAGATATTTTTCCATTCTTTACTTGCAAACACTGTAATGTATAAACATTCTGAAATGGAAATAGCTAATTGCAATTTAAAAGCTAAATAAATATAATAAAAGAAAAAAATGTGAAAAAAATACAAAAATAAATGTAAGATCATATAAGAAATACTTTCCATAATTATGGAAAAGTAAACACATATTGCCATTTGACTTGGTTGATTCTTAACTCATGACATTTTTCCATTTGGTAAAATCAGAAAATTTTAAAATAGAAAATAAAAGTTATGTTATTTCATGTATTAAGAAACAACATTACATATAAGTATTTGTGAGGATTACTGAGAATTAATTTTACGTAAATCTTATCTGGCTTGCAAATCTGTTTTTGTAAAGCATTTATAAAAGGAATACAACATTAAGCAATATATTTGTGAGTAAATGGATTGTCAGTTACTGAAAAATTTGATTTAATTAGCACTTTGCATGAAACTAATTTTAAATCACTGGATTTTTACCAAGACAGAAAACACATTATGGTCAATAAAACAAATTAAGAACCAAAAATGATACAAAATTAAAACTTTTGCATTCTACTTACTACATTTTAAAACCTGCTGCTTAAGAGATTTTACAAATAAGAGACTCATGAAACACAACACTGCATTAGGAGAAAAACATCTGTACTTTTCAGCATACTGTTGAAAAAAATCTATCTGAGCTAGATAAAACAACACTTTGCCAGAAATTAAGCTGCAACTAAAAGAATCATTTAGGTTGTTAGAAATCTAAATTTGTTGTGCTGTCTCAATAACACAACCCAGTCCTTTGTTCCTTTTACATCTGACAGTGTCATAATATTATCTATAGACCTGAACTTGACCCTTTCCATCTAAACAGTTATACCAAATATTATGACATGTTATTCACTAAAACCATAAAGTAAAACATAGGTTGTAAGGGAAACTTCTACTGTATTATACCTTGTCCAGGGAGTTGCTCTTGTCACAGTTTTTTTCAGGTAAACTGTTGCCAGAGTCAGTGCTAATGAGGGATCCTCTAGAATCCGCATGTCGTACAGAATTGATGTTCGGCGTAGAGGATGTGTGAGGAGATGCTGCAAATTAAACATATATCAAAGGTTTGAAGAGTAACCTATTATGATTAAAAAGCCAAGAAATATTGACAGTTCCTTATTTACAATCCTTGAGATCTGATGTATTTCAGAATTCAGTTTTTATTTCCTAGTGCAGTCATGGATACACCTTATGGGTAAGGGTAAGAAGATGTTTGCACCAAATGCCAAAATATATTGGGCAAGGTTGAGTTTAGAAGGAAAATAAATATCGTGGGTGAGCAATGGACCTTTTATCTGATGTATGCGGTTTACGTTACATGAGTGGAAAAGTGTAAATATTAAGCATATGCAAAGAATACTCCAAAGAGTAAATAGTCTATCTTTCATTAACTACTTAAAAAAGAGGAGGTGAGCCTCACTGCTGTTGTGACAGCTACAAAGAATAGTCCATTTAAATTTGATGCGCTGTTTCTTCAAGGAAATTTAACTATGCTCATTAGATCTGGGGTGAATGTGTATTAATGTATGCTACAATTGGCTGATGCTCTGCCTTCTGTTGATCTAGCATGTTTTTTCACAAAAGCCACTCATCTTTTTTCCATTACAGTCAATTTGAATGCTATTTGCAAGAATGCCATGCATTAAGTAAAGAATAATAAAACAGGAAATAATGCATCACACCTTTTGCACAGACCCATTCTCATAGTGATAAAATTTTGGAAAGATTATATACTATAAAGTGTAGGTAAATATTTGCAGTTGTCTTAAATATGACGTAGTTCAATGCACATGAGAACATGCATGATGCCTAGGGGGAGATGGCTTGCCTGGAGATTTTAATTTCCTCTTCTCTATTGTCAACTGCCCATAGCTCAAATACATATACAGTCGATTCCGGTTAATTGGACCACCAGTTAATCGGACCAGCCGCTTATTCGGACCGAATCCTAAAGAACCGAAACAGATCATATTACATAAGCCTAATATTGTTCGCTTATTTGGGCCAAAATTCCGTTTAATCTGACCAAAGAACGTGACAGAGAATAAGAAAAAGAAGCCACAAGTCGTCCGCAGAAAGCGGATGTAAAGCGGGTCAACGACATCGGAATGATGATCCCTGGGCTCCCCAGGAAAATTTATGCTTTTATCAAAGGTCAGGAAGTCGGAAAATTTGTACCAAGTGCAAACCAGTGGGGTTGAACATGCCTGCCCTTTCTTTCCTAAAATGGACCGCCCAGTAGCCGGCGACATGAAGTCGAGTGTAAACAAGTGCAGTGCGTCAACAGAATGCGTCAAATCACACTAGACAAGTTCTTCAAACGTTGACTGGAATTTGGTAAAGTAACCTTTTTTATTGTGCTTCACATGATGAGTGTTGTGTAGATCATTTCGAAGAATTTGTAGATTTCTTTTTCAATAAACAAAGTTGTAAGCAACCGTACATGTACATGTACGTAGTTCTTGTTTGTACGTTCACCATACGTGTGTGCAGCACAATAAAAGTCATAATGACATTTTAATATGTTACTTATAGCACGTCCTGTCTTGGTTGCACATGGATAGGGCATGTTTGTGTAATCGGACCAGCCGATTATTAGGACTAAAATGATCACGTCCCGATTTGGTCCGATTAACAGGAATCGACTGTATTAGGATTTTTACTGCTTGTTTTAACTAATCTTCATCTTTGTGTGCGTCTATTATGAAATTAGTAATAAGGAAACCATTTACTGTGCCTGCACTTAGTGGAGAGTACTATACAAAAATAAATAAACTGAATTGAAATGAACTTTTAATTTTTTAAAGAGCTGAACTGAAGTCATTCTAAATCTACCAAGACTCATTTTCAAAAGAGACATCATGAAATGAACAATAACTGTGCACCATCTACATCGGGTCATTTTTGGTACCCCTGGGTTGCAGCAAGCTAAAAAAAAAAGCAACAAAAAATACTTTTCTATGCTTTTTATATATTGGAAATACCAACATTGTTCACAAAGAGTTCCATTTCAACTATAAACACCTGACAAAATCTGAGACCACTTCAGCAAAATTCTTACAGGTGGCTCTGTAAATGCTGCAATGAGCTGGACCTTACAATAGTAAAATTTCACCCTTGTATTTAATTTACTTACATCACTATCTAAACATACATCTCTAGGCTAGACTTTTCATGGTGACGTACCTGTACCAGAGATAACCCCAAAAACATCTTTGTGTAGGCTGCTGTCAGCATGGCTTGGCTGTTTCTGAGGAGTTGACTGGGAATTTCCAAGAGAGTCCTCTTTTGTGTTCTAAAAAGCACAATACAAAACAATAGTATAGCTAAGAAGGCACATACACATGTGAAATCAGTGCATTACCAAGGAGTGATGTGTGTTGTGTGCTGTACCTGATTTGAATTGTTCACTGGGAAAGGAGAGACTTCTTTCACATTGATGCGATGCACATTTTCTTGCAACAATCCTAGAAGTGGTAAGTACAAAGTGGCTAGTCGTGCTTGCTGGCTCTATAAAGAAAGTGAAATAAATAATGAATTTAATTATAAGTGTAATGAACTGATGTCTTAAGATACTTAACATGTTTTTCCACTAGCAAACTTAATTATTCAGCATTGCATCAACTGTTAGCTGCTTTCATTTTACATTTCAGCCAGTAATACCTATTTATAAGTTAGAGTGACATATAGCAAGTTTGGAGTGGTTGATTAATTTATTGGAGAAAACTAACTGCTGGAGGATTACCTACTCCATGAGGTAAAATAGCCTAGATTATGTCTGTGCAATATGTGAGGAAGAAAATCATTATGCACTTTCAGCAGGGAAAGGTTGCAGGGAACCTGTCTTATTTAAATGCTTGTAAAAAATGTTAAGCTGAGGCTTGTGACTTTAACAGTTAACATGTTTCATGTCTGGGCAAAAGTAATTTAATCAATCAACCAGACAACAGGAACATACCAGTTGTCCCAATTTTTGACGGATGCAATATCTTGTATAAGGTAGTCAGTATGACGCTTTAAATTTAAAGGATTTTAAATAAGCATTAGGAGAGAGAGAGAGAGAGAGAGAGAGAGAGAGAGAGAGAGAGAGGAACAACTGCTGAAGAGAAGGCATTTTTGCCACTTACAGATTGCTTCCTCCACTCAAAAATATCACATATGTTTTAAGAAAATAAAGACTGCAACAACCAAAGCTAGAGCCACCTGAAACAAAGCTTGCTGTGTGACTGTGATTTGAATTGTTGAGGTTGTATTTTCTGCCTATCAAATCATTACACCTGGATTCTCCTTCAAATAAACACAAGTAATAACTGAAATGGTTTGAGTATTGCTTTGCTTAAGTGACACCGATGACAGTTAATTAAACAAACTGTGTCCATTTAGGTTATGCACAGTCAGAGGTGGTGATTAGTCCTTGGCTTTTACTAGACTGTGTAGCCCTTTCAAAGTTAGCCATTGGGATACAAAAGCACAACCGGAGTAGTGGTTCCTGGCTTTTGCTAGGGAATTTCTTAAGTGTAGCCATTTCTGGGGAAGGAATCTGAAGGTGGATTGAAACAAAAGTGAATCCTAGCAGGAATGCCTCACTAGAGGAGTGGCTTCCAGCCCCTGGTATTGCCTTGAAGTTGTGGTAGTCAGCCTTAGCCAGTATTGAAATATTCTTGCTTTGTATTTCGGCTTATATGTGCTGAGTAAATGTTGAATAGGCACGTTTTGCAGGACATATGTGCATAATAAGGCTAAAAGTTTTTACATTTCAAGTGTTAACTAGTTCACCAATATAGAAAGAACCTCAAGGGTTAAAGTGCCTTTCCTAGACACTTTCACGCCATAAAGCAGGGACCAACACCTGCTATTAGAGTTAGGGATGTACTTACTTTTTCCACAGGCAAAAATGGTGTGTCTCTTTATTTTTCATTTAATAAATTGTGAAGTCAAATTTTCATTGCTTTCTTCTCAATTACATCACCTTATTCTAAAGATACTATTTAAACTGAAAATTAAATCTTAATATGTTAGTCAGTCAGTCATTCTCCAACCTGCTATATCCAAACACATGGCCACGGGGGTCTGCTGGAGCCAATCCCAGCCAGCACAGGGCACAAGGCAGGAACAAACCCCGGGCAGGGCGCCAGCGCACTGCAGGGCACACACACATACTCACACACACACCAAGCACACACGAGGGACAATTTATGATCGCCAATGCACCTAACCTGCATGTCTTTAGACTGTGGGAGGAAACCGGAGAACCTGGAGGAAACCCACACAGACATGGGGAGAACATGCAAACTCCATGCAGGAAAGACCCAGTAAGCGAACCCACGTCTCCTTACTGTGAGGCAGCAGTACTACCACTGTGGCACCATGCCACCCATCTTAATATATCCACATGTTAAAAAAGAAAACAACATTTTATGGGATGTACGTAAAATTCAACAGCTGCAGTATTAAACTTGTATTTAAACAATATTTTGGCAATTTTTACATTATACCCATGTATCAGTATAGTTACACCCACATCCATGAATGTATAAAATAAGTGAACCCCTCTGTGAAATAAAATACAAGATGTACTGAAACTGATCTGTACCTGCTTCTAGTATGGCTTATATTAAATGATAAAATGATTAACAAAAAAGAAAATATTACCTTCTAGTTTAAGAAGATACTAAGCTTTACATATCATAAGTAAAGAAATTTTGAAATGTTAACATTTTACAAATGTAAACTGCACTGAAATAATTTTCTGCTTTTCCTGAACAAGTGAAATAGATTAAGGATTCTCAGTGTGCTGCTTGGCCAATACTGTTTTATGATTCACTAGATGAGCACGGCCATTCTGTGCTTGTGAAAAAAAGGCTAAAGTGATTTGCACTGCTCAGTTGTAAATGAACTACATGCTGTTTTTTGTCAGATTATAATCATTTAAACTGCCATTGACCCTCACCTTGAAGATTACAAGATATACAGGTATACATAAATTCATCAGTATACCGGATAAAAATCCACTGTCTTCTGCTGACACACAACAAACTAAAAATTATCTATTGTCAAAAACACAAAGTCTCCAAGGAAAAATAAACAAAGAATGGTTTAAGTAACAAATTAATCACAACTACAATTCAAAGCCTTTAAATGTTAATACATGATTTGAGTGAATCATGCTTTAAAAAAATGGAGGAAGGACAACAAAAATAAGGCACACCATTTGTTATTTATAAAGATCCCAAAGTATGGTAGAAAAGCTCAAAACATAAGAATTAATATTTTGTACTAAATTAATGAAAGTTGTATAATAGTAACTAATTGGTCTCAGCGATTCAACATAGAGTGCATACAGAAAGCATTCACAGCGCATCACTTTTTCCACATTTTGTTATGTTATGGCCTTATTCTAAAATGGATGAAATTCATTTTTTTCCTCAGAATTCTACTGTACACACAACACCCCATAATGACAAAGTGAAAAAAGTTTACTTGAGGTTTTTGCAAATTTATTAAAAATAAAAAAACTGAGAAATCACATGTACATAAGTATTCACAGCCTTTGCTCAATACTTTGTCGATGCACCTTTGGCAGCAATTACAGCCTCTAGTCTTTTTGAATATGATGCCACACGTTTGGCACACCTATTCTTGGCCAGTTTCGCCCATTCCTCTTTGCAGGACCTCTCAAACTCCATCAGGTTGGATGGGAAGCGTCGATGCACAGCCATTTTAAGATCTCTCCAGAGATGTTCAATTGTAATCAAGTCTGGGCTCTGGCTGGGCCACTCAAGGACATTCACAGAGTTGTCCTGAAGCCATTCCTTTGATATCTTGGCTGTGTGCTTAAGGTCGTTGTCCTGCTGAAAGATGAACCGTCGCCCCAGTCTGAGCTCAAGAGCGCTCTGGAGCAGATTTTCATCCAGGATGTCTCTGTAAATTGCTGCAGTCATCTTTCCGTTTATCCTGACTAGTCTCCCAGTTCCTGCTGCTGAAAAACATCCCCACAGCATGATGCTGCCACCACCATGCTTCACTGTAGGGATGGTATTGGCCTGGTTTCCTCCAAATGTGACGCCTGGCATTCACACCAAAGAGTTCAATCTTTGTCTCATCAGAACAGAGAATTTTGTTTCTCATAGTCTGAGAGCCCTTCAGGTGCCTTTTGGCAAACTCCAGGCGGGCTGCCATGTGCCTTTTACTAAGGAGTGGCTTTCGTCTGGCTACTCTACCATATAGGCCTGATTGGTGGATTGCTGCAGAGATGGTTGTCCTTCTGGAAGGTTCTCCTCTCTCCACAGAGGATCTCTGGAGTTCTGACAGAGTGACCATCGGGTTCTTGGTCACCTCCCTGACTAAGGCCCTTCTCCCCTGATCGCTCAGTTTAGATGGCCGGCTAGCTCTAGGAACTTCTTCCACTTACGGATGATGGAGGCCACTGTGCTCATTGGGACCTTCAAAGCAGCAGAAATGTTTCTGTAACCTTCCCCAGATTTGTGCCTCGAGACAATTCCTTTGACTTCATGCTTGGTTTGTGTTCTAACATGAACTGCCAACTGTGGGACCTTATATAGAGAGGTGTGTGCCTTTCCAAATCATGTCCAATCAACTGAATTTACCACAGGTGGACTCCAATTAAGCTGCAGAAACATCTCAAGGATGATCAGGGGAACCAGGATGCACCTGAGGTCAATTTTGAACTTCATGGCAAAGGCTGTAAATACTTATGTATATGTGCTTTCTCAATTTTTTTTATTTTTAAAATATTTGCAAAAATCTCAAGTAAACTTTTTTCACATCGTCATTATAGTGTGTTGTGTGTAGAATTCTGAGGAAAAAAATGAGTTTAATCAATTTTGGAATAAGGCTGTAACATAACAAAATGTGGAAAAAGTGATGCGTTGTGAATACTTTCCGGATGCACTGTATTGATGGCACTTACAATAATCACAATTCATTACCAAATGTTTATTATAATTATTTTTAAGAGCAGGATTTTAAATTAAGGAAGTACTCATCATTGCCTTATCCATTTCTCCAGTTGTTCTCACCTACCTGTAAATAATTAAATACCTACAGGGAAGTAAACTGGGTGATGTTATTCTTTTAAAATAATAAATCTAAGATAGCAGCTATTATTCTTGTTTTCTAGGGAAAGAGATGATATTCCCGTCATTCTGATTCCTCACCTTTGATGCGTATCTGTCATCAAAACTATGCTTCATCATTAAACTTTTCAGTACACTAATTGCAATCTGGCGGACTTCTCGGAACTCTTGAAGTGCACTGCCTGTTTCACGCAGGAGGAGACCAACCAAGAAATGATTTTTACAGAAGTCATCTGTCAACGAGTAATCCAGCTGGAGGTCTGAAGGGAATAAAATGGAAAGCTTGTTAACATGAGAAACATTTTCCAGACCTTCAAGAAGTTGTAGCACTGATGTATTTATAAAAAGCAAAACCTAATCTCTAGAGACAGGCACCAGCCACAGAAAAACAGTTAAGCAGTTAAAATGAACTCTCACCAAGTTCATAAAAACTACTGTGAACCTAAAGCACTTACATGGATTTATAAAGTTTTGTTTACTTGTGTTTAACTAAAAAGGTTAGTAAAGCAGATGAATCATGCATAAAATAAAAATCCTGTGGTTTAATGTGTTGTGTACATAAACTGTAATTATTGCATTTTTGGATTACATTGAAACATAGAATTATCACTTAGTAAGCCTAAGATGATAATAACACATAAGTAACATCTAAATATTCATGAGTTAATATAAAATTGACCTATTTGTATGTAATAATTAACATTCCCTAAACAGCATACATAAAGAGGAATGTAATTTTAACAAGTAATTTTCATTAGGTGAAACAGTGGTTAGCTCTGATGCCTCACTGGTCTGGCATTCTAGGTTTATATTACATGTTCACTTATTGTATCTGTGGAGTTTACATGTTCTTCCTATTTTTAATCAGCTACTCTATTTTTTCCACTCGTATCTCTAAGCCATACTTGATCATTGGTAATTCTAAATTGGTCCCATGTAAGTGCGTACAAGTGCCGGCAACTGATCTATGATTGGGTCTGGATTAATAAGCAGGTTTCATTTCACTGTGACACAGGAAATTACACTGTTCAGTAGGAGACTAAAAGAACAAAGCAGTAACAAAAATATGCTAAACACTGTATGTAAATATGTTGAATAAACAAAAATAAAGGATTTAAAGAAGCAAAACAAACAAAGAATAATATAGAAAACACCAATGTGTCACATTAACTACTTAATCAATGTGTTCATTATTTTTTGTCAATACAGTTAATTCATGTAGAGGATGTTCTATTTTTTAAAATAAAACTAACATTTTCTACACAAAATGTAGGACTGTTTGAAAAATTTCTTTGGACAAATTGCACTATATTAGCAATCCACATATATTCAGTATTTTATACTGTGCAAAAATGGTGTCCTATTGTACGTATTATTATCTACATTTATTATTAATGTGCTATTCTAAATGATGCAACATGTGAAATTTTGCACCGCACTTAATCTTAATTGTGCATGTTTAATTATGTAAGCAATACAGTGTCGTGGTTAACAGGTTTTTTCAAATTATTTTTACTGCTGTTGGAGGATCACTAATTACATACAGTACTAATGATTTCAAACCACCTAGACTTTAAAACAAGATTTGACAACAATCAAACAGCCAGTTGTAAAACAAATCTCAAACTTTAAAATAGTTAGTTGACAACAAAAAAAACTGAAACAACAGAGGCAATTTAGCACATATTAACATAAACACATTGATGAACTGTAAATGTCAGTGCAGTTCACTGCAGAAAAGTTACGATTACAAAGATAGCTATAAATAGGATTACTTAATTAAATACATATTCCTAATGTTAAATAAACAATGTTATCCATGAGAATCATTGCACTTAAACTATCCATAAAATGTAACAGGGTGATAAGATTATGTGACAAAGACTGGAATAAAGATGTGGTTATGGCAGAGGCAATTTCCCAAAAAGGCCATTTTAAAATGGTAACAAGAAAAGAAACAAACAAAAATAATGAAGCCAAGCAGCAAATAAGCACTTCATTAACAAATAAAGTTAATTTGCATGTTAGACAGAATCAGAAACTCATGAATGACTATGGCAACACACCAGATGCTATTTTCAAGAGAAATCACCACAAATCACAATTAAGGTGGTATTTTCTGAAATGGATGTAGTGGTACACAAGTGGTACAAATTAATACCTCATAAACCACCAATATGGGCTGTCATTGGCTAATCTCTCCAAAACAAAAAAAAAACTACTGTTTGCAATGAAAACATTAGACACAGCATAAGTGATGTACCTGATGTTGTCAAAAAAGGACATATCCACCTTGAGAGATACATTTCAAATCTAAGAACAATCTACTTTAATATCCCATGAAATAAACAGAATATAACATTCTACAATAGATGTACGTTTCACTGTACACTAGAAAACATCTATATACTTTTAAAAGCTAGTCGTGAAAGATAAAACTTCTTGTTTCGCTATCGTTAACATTTTATGACCATGTTCAAAACTTCCTGCATTTGAAAATTAATGGCCTTAATCAGCCAATCCTATGCATAAACCACACATTCAGGAATCTGTTATGTTAATAATAGAGCATGTTTATTCAACACAGAATAAATTTAAAAAAAAATTCATATAAATTACTAGAATCTAAAAAAGAAATTTTCTACAAAGTTTTAAAATTGCTGGGTTGTGAAATGTTATAAAACCCACAAATGAGTTTTTTGGTCAAGTACCTTACCTGTGCACTACACGGTGTTTACAATGGCTATAATTGAAATTGCTATATATGTAAAAATAACAAATGCAACCTGCACACTGCAATGAAAACCTTTAACTTCACTCTTTTAATTATATTTTTTGTTCTTTATCTTCTTATTTGAGTCAACTACCTCCAAGACATACTATGAGTTGGGTGTATTTTAAAGCATCTGGAAATCTTGTATGATATTTGCTATACACAACAGGTGTTATGCGCTTCATCCAACCAACTAATCAATTCTTTATGCAAAGGTAACTACAGATATAATAAAGTAAGTAATTATTCTTAATGTAAACTTAAAAACATGTCACCCAGCAGAATCACAGCTCCTAAAGTACTGTATCTATAAAATGGAAGAGTATGAAAAGAAGTTACGAGACACAGACTAGAATACCTCAAAAGGCCACTTTGAAATGTTAACAAGAAAAAAACAAAAATACTGAAGCTATTTTAATTGTACTTAAGTAAAGTACCTTTTTGAGAAAAAATCACCTGTACATATTTTAAAGCATCTGGAAATCTTGAACAGATTTGACTCTGGAATATTTGCTATCTGTATACTTTTTATTAAGATTCTCTTCGGTTCTTATGTGTTTATGTGCTTCTGTTTCATTTACCCTTTGGTTTTGTGTGTCTGATATGTTGAGTTTTTATTGTACAGCACTTTGGTCAGCCTTCATGTTGTTTTTAAAGTGCTTTATAAATAAATAAATAAATCTACCTAAAACACCACCTCTCAATTCCTCTAGTCTTTGCACCTTAACACTAGAGTCCCTGAGGCCTACCAAAATATTTGTAATGCTGGGCCACCTTATATTCCCTTGCACCTCCTCATCAGCGTCTCTGTTTTGCAAATGTGTCAAACAGTACTGGCAGCAGGCAGCCTATAACAAAACAAGTTTTATTTTTTTAATTCAGTTTTATTCTTGAATAAAAGCACACTTGTCTTGTTTAGTTAAGCTGACAGGATTTTAAGGAGAGAGAAAAAAAAAACAGCAAAAAACTTGATGCTGTGAGAAAATAAAAAGCTAAAACTGCTGTTATTTATTCAGGATCTCAGTAGCACAAGGTGTGGTCTATGGCCGGCCAGTCATCCCGACCAATACCCTCAGGCTGCCAGATGGAGCCATCCCTGCAACGTGGAGAGGTCCTGAATTCCAGCAGGGCATCATGGACTATGGACTTTTAATATACAGCCCTACTGGATAACGTTGGGGCCGCTGCAGGGAGACACAGAGACGTTTGTTTTTCATACAGCCCAGAAGTACTTACAGGTCACGAGGACGGAAGAAATAAAGTGCTTCCAGGCTGACGAAGAAAAGAAGAGTTTTGATCTGAACCGGAAGTGCTAAGAAGTCACATGGACTGAGGGTTCAGAAGCACTTCCAGGTCACGGACTATAAAAAGGACTGTGGGAGATCCCAGAGTTCAGCTGAGCTGGGTGGAAGGGTGGCAACGCGTCTGGGAGTGTGGAGGATTATTGATAATTGTACTTATGTGGATTTATGAATATTGTGGAGAGGAGGGTGCTTTGTGCACTTTGTAATAGTAAAAAGTCATATATATGGAATTTAACCTGGTGTCTGGAGTCAAGTCTGAGGGTTCAAGGGAGCAATAGCGCCCCCAGTCTGTCACCAAGGCAACTGAAGCTTAATGATTAATTTGTACATTGTAATGAGCGTGGCAACAGAAGAGACTGGCAGACACACACATAGATCACTGTAGCTACTTGGCTCCACGTGGTTGAGAAGTGCTTCTTCTATCTGCTACAATATCCTTCTGTCATTTTGACTATCACATTTTTATATGGCATAATAACAGGAAACAGAGTTTAGATAAGAATTGTGGTCTAAGGATGCTTACTCTGTGTTAAAGCACTACAGCTATATTCTGGCATGGAATGTTTTGCATTTTCAATTAGACTATAATGTTAGCTTCCTTTAGTTATTCGTTTTAATTTGCAGTTATAAGGTATTTAGTGTGCAGCATCACCCACTGCTCTACTAGTGTTGTTAGACACATTTACTAATTTGAATGTTTTGAGTACTGAAATCTCCTGTGGCTCTTTGTTATCAACTCTTTTAGCGGCATTCCTTCTTGCCTATTTTTGACAGGGTTTCACAGATTGTTGACTTCAAACAAATATTTTACAAATCACATTCTCACAAACATAGCACCCAATTTTTTCAACCTCAAAACGACTCCTAGACTATCATAACTGAACAACAGCAGTTTCAGAATTTGGAGTATTTCGGATTATGGGTGCACAGCCTTGATATTGACTATACACACCAGGCATTACCCTTCACTCAACCAAAATAAAAATACATAGATCACTTTCTATCTTCATGAAACACTGGACGGTAGTAATAAATGTGAATTACTCCTTTAGTTTTACAATACTTAGAACCAAATAATGAAGCAGCAACACTTGCTGAGATTTGGGCAACAATTGTCAACACTATAAAGCTATTACATTTTTGCAATACCCAAGATGAAAATTTGGTTTTGAATAAGACACAGTACTGAGTCTATAGGATTATAGGTTCATTAGATCAATATTGTTATAAGTAAAGAGTACTGTACAATATATCATAGAAAGAAAGTTGTAAAATATTTTGTGTAAAATGCAGAAAACAAAAAACAAAAGCACTCTCATATTATATACATGAATAAAAAAAACTTGTTGATGACTCTAGGTTCAGAGATTTTAAAGTAAATATTGATGCATGAAAACATGTGCAACAAATACAAGACCACATTATATGTTTTTCCCAGGCATACTAGAGCATTGCTAATAAAAACAGCTGCCATGACTCACATAAGCTTTATTTAGCTGTTGTTCGCATGGGTGCACACATTAAGAATTACAAGCACTAACTCTGCCGATTTATTTGTTTTAATTGGCAACCTGTATAATGGCTAGCCATCTACAATGCAAATATCTTAATAAAACAAATACTGCCACATAACTAAACTTTTATAAAAATCAATCAAACTCACAGCTTTCTACTCTCTAGTAAGTGCATTGTAAATACAAAAACAATAGCTAACCTCACTCATAATACCTCCTGAAAATAAGCATCATTTTATAGAAAAACATGTATGGTAAAAGTATATTATATGAATCAAAAAGGGAAATAACTAAGGCTAATGGATTCAAATATGGAAAAATTCAAGTAAAAATAATAAGACATTCTATGACCTAAAGTATGTGCTACATTTTTGCCAGATTTCAGACATTTATTGTCTTGCAATTTACAGTTGGAGTAACAATACAAACAGAAAACTATGGAAGCATGAGGGAGCAGTCATTTCAGTGTGCAACCCTTAAAATAAAAGAGATTAAGCCAATCACAGTCCATATGCAATATAAGAGGTCTAAAATGCTTACCAGTCATAGATATGAATGATTATCAAACTAAGGCTGGGTCCAAAATGCACTATGTTGTAAAACGATTGTGCAATTTCTTTAAATGGTTTTGATATGGGGCTTGATATATCAAAACTCAAGAGAACTATATATCTTAAATGTAGACTAGTAAAACACATCATTATCTTATTTAATTCTTTATCTTTACCCTATTACTACGATGCAAAACAATATTCAATACAATATACCAATCTTAAATTAAAATAGTTGTAACATTGAGCATTCTGAACACATCCCCAGCAAACTGTTTCTGTGGTTTACGTAAAAACTGCAGTATTTTTTTTTTGATTTGTTGTCATGAATACATTTGTTTTTCCTTTTTTCACATCAAAACAAGCAAGTATCACACCTTACACCTACCTACAGGAGTATCATGTGACTCCACATTTGGTGAAAGAAAGGCTAATTTATAGAAAAGAAAAAAAGAGGAAACACAGTGGAATAAAACACAAAAGAAACTACTGTTAAAAAATAAATAACACATAATACTGTCATTATTAACACAAAAGAAATAAGTAAAATGGTGCATCTCTGCCTATTAAGTTGTTAGCCAGAGCAAAAAATGATTGATCTATGGAGTGAAGCACTGGGGTTCTAGGGTTTCAGATTTATGGATGCTTCTCCCACTGTACTCCTCCCCACTGATGCAACTAGAAGCTTGTTAAAGCAGATTTAGGAGATTGGTTTATAAAGATAAACTGCATCTACTGTATGAGTGCTAAAAAGAGCCAAAATAAAACGGAAAGAAAAAATTGCCAGAAATCAGCCAAATGCAAAGCATAGAATTTACTGAAAATGACTAATTATAGATGTTAATATTCTGTAGGAACTAAAAACTACTCAGTGACAAGACTGCTAGAAACTTAAAGCTGTGAATGCTACAAGATTGAATTTTATATTAAATTCACAGTTTAAGTGAAAATTAATAACTGAATAAAAATATGGACACATTGACATTAATTAGTAAATGACTGGCTGAAAATAAAAGTCAAAACACACTTGTCATATAATTCTGTAGCCATCACCTTGCAACATGACAGTTAACTAATGCTTTCTAGTTAACCTCCACGCCTGTAACATTGAATTATGACATATGAATTAAAAGACTTTCGAGATTACCTTGAAACCTCTGGATTCTTCCTTTCCCAAATGGCATGGGAAGATTCAAGGGAATGTAATGTTCATGGTTTGAAACCACACGAAGAAACTCAAACTTAAACTCAAAAAGTGTCTAAAATGAGAGTATAAAATTCAAATTAGCAAAAGTATTACTGCACTGAATGACTCTGAGGAAAAGCACAAGATTTAAAAATGAAGAAAATAAACCACAGTACCTTTGGATCTCCTGGGCTGAAACAGCTTATATAATTATTTATTTGTTTGAAAACAAACCCCCTATCCATGAAAGTGAAACATCTCTGAAAGAAACAGAAAAGAATGTGAATGCTTCAGTCATCTTGGAATTCACTAAAAGCCAGAACTGACTGAAAATAATATAATATAATAAAATATAAATAAAATAATTTACTTCCTTAGAATGCTGGCGTCCTTCAAAATCTGCAATAAGATGCTGCAGATGTTCTACCAGACGGTTGTGGCGAGTGCCCTCTTCTACGCAGTGGTGTGCTGGGGAGGCAGCATAAAGAAGAAGGACGCCTCACGCCTGGACAAACTGGTGAGGCTCTATTTTAGGCATGGAGCTGGACAGTTTGACATCCGTGGCAGAGTGACGGGCACTGAGCAGGCTCCTGTCAATCATGGAGAATCCACTGCATCCACTAAACAGTATCATCTCCAGACAGAGGAGCAGCTTCAGCGACAGACTGCTGTCACTGTCCTGCTCCACTGACAGACTGAGGAGATCATTCCTCCCCCACACTAGGCGACTCTATAATTCCACCCGTGGGGTAAATGTTAACATTATACAAAGTTATTGTCTGTTTTACCTGCATTTATATCACTCTTTAATTTATTATTGTTTTTTATCAGTATGCTGCTGCTGGAGTATGTGAATTTCCCCTTGGGATTAATAAAGTATCTATCTATCTATCTATCTATCTAATACCTTTTTATGACAACTCTGAGCAAATTGAAATGTCAAAAGCAGACAGTAGATGCCTCATTCACCTTGAATCTTAGGCTTATTTTATACTATTTTCAGCATTCCATTTACACTCCTATCAACTATAAAGACAATGGAGCCAGCTATTAGCAGGTCTTTATGGAAAATGAATAAGCGGATGAATGGGAATCCAATGCCACAGAACACATCAGATGACTTGGCTGTTGTCAACACTACCACAGACTCTCATTTTGCCTTATATGAAAAGCTACATCAAACAATTTCCTTTCATACAGTAAAAATACACATTTTTTTATTTAAATGATGAGAATACCTGCTATACGAATAATGTGAAAAGAAGTGCTAGGGGCATTGGCAAAGAAACAATAGCTATTCCTGAATTCAAATACTCTTGCAGTGAAACCTAATACCTTGTTACAATCTACCAGTAAAATCAAGAGAATAGCAGACTACTCTCTTCATTTTACAACCTTTTTTCACCAATCACAAAATTAGACTGAAGTTTTAAAGAAATACAAACATAAAAAGTCAAGGACACGCAGTGTGCTAGCATGTTTAGTTTGTTAAAAAATATTTTGCCCCAGTATATCACCTACTTCAACAGTATGTTATTTACTCCATACTTACATAACTCTCTCTATGTACAGTAGCATTAGATGCATGTGTGTGCACATATATTTATATATACAGTATACATTGCATGCCTAGGAGACAATTTCGTGGGTTATTGATTTGTAATTCCAAGAGTGTAGTGCCATGGGTTGGCACTGCCTTATAATGCTGCCCCTCTCCTTTACTCTGCAGGTCTGGAAACCAACAAATCAAGGACATATACCATCACTTGCAGTTGTGGGGCTTCAGGATCCACCCTTTCTACCTTAATGCCTGCAAATTGGCACCACTGCCAATACTACACTACAAGTTAAATCATGTTTAATGTTTTGCTCCATAAGGGTTTGCCTGAAAATGCCTCAAATGTTTTATGTTTGTTCTTGTTTCCTTTTACTATATACTAGCAAAATACCCGCGATTCGCAGCAGCGAAGTACTGCCTTAAAATTTTTATTAAGAAGAAAACTAAACCTTTTTAAACTGAGGGAAAATATATCAATAATTATTTGTTAAGAATCTCTTTGTGTACCATATTGTGAGTTCGGCTCTCTGGTTGTAATATGACCAAGCTGTGCGCTGAGCTTACTCTTAAGCATGCAACGTACAGTTGGCCATGTGAACAGTAATCTTGTTTCAAATCTCACAGCTTGGATTGCTGCTGTCATAATCGGTTTGAGTTTCATGGTTTGTTTCAATTACGACAGTATTTGTAGGACTTGTGTTGAAGTGACATTCGGCATCTATCAAGCGTTGTAAGTATACAACCAGTTTCATCGATAACTTCACATCCAGCTTTTGAGAGTTTAAACATTTATAAACATCAAAGTGTCCACTACTGAAATCGTCACCTGTGAATCTAAGATGTTTAAGAGGCATTGGCGGTTGTCCAAAGGTATAAAATATCTGGCCATTTTGGTACACTTCAAAGCGACAACCTAACAATTCAGCGGCAGCCATCAACTCACATGCAGAACCATAGGTGAAGGGCTTAAGCATTTCACTCTTATAGTGCTCCTGTGTAGTATAATTATCTCCTGTACCGTCTTCAGTCCACACCTTGAACCTGTCCCAGTCATTCAATACATAAGACACAATGTTCCTCCGGATATCAAGAGTGAGCCTGATATGGCCGTGCAATATATAACAAAGAGAATGGAAAAGACAGGTGCCATCTCCGGGCATAGAAACCACTCGATAAAGTGACAGTTCTTTGATCGATGGTGATCACCTCGATAGACATGTTAATGCGGGTACGGTTGGAATGATAAAGGAAATGGGAGCAGGGAGACGTGAATCCCGTGGCAAAGCAAGGAAGGGAATGTAGAGACTGGAAGAAAAGACGGCCTTATATAGGCAGGCAGCCAACAATGCGGGAGGCGTTGGGATGGGGGACCCACCGCCGCCTCACACGGTGACCGAGCTGCAGGCTATGGACGTATATATGTACATAAGTAGGATTCAGTTAGCTTTGGGAACCTGCGTACCAAATTTCTTGAAGATGGGCCAATAAGTAACAAAGACCGTTAAAAAGTTCAATATGGCGGCCGACAGTGGCATCATACCACCAAAATAAATACCAAATTTCAGCCTTCTACCTACATGGGAAGTTGGAGAATTAGTGACGTTGGAAAGTTCAATATGGCGGCTGACAGTGGCGTCATACCACCGAAATAAGTATGTACATTTGTTTCGGTTAGCGCAGGAAGCCGCCTACAAAATTTCGTGAAGATGGGGCCATGAATAAGAAAGTTCAACATGGCGGACGTTGTTGACCATTATGACCATTACGCGTAAAATTTCGAAATGAAACCTGCTTAACTTTTGTAAGTAAGCTGTAAGGAATGAGCCTGCCAAATTTCAGCCTTCTACCTACACGGGAAGTTGGAGAATTAGTGATGTTTGGAAAATTTAATATGGCGGCTGACAGTGGCATCATACTACCGAAATAAGTGCTGTAATAATTCCAAGAGGAGACAGCACAAAGGTTTGCGGTTTTCTGGCCCTGTATATTGTAGACGATACACAATAATCAAAAAAAGAAAGCAGGTCAAACATAAACTAAACAGTTCATATGCGAGACGCCGAAACATGGTGTCGGCGGCCATTTTATGAGGGAGGGGCCGGAAGTGGAGGAATGCTGGGAAGGAGCCGTGAGGGATGCTGGGATCAATGACGTCAGGACAAGATGGCGGAGGAAGGGCGGAAGTAAACGTACTGCGGGCAAAGCCGTCTTATGGCGGCGGAGCGTCTTTTTTCCTGCAAGAAAGCACAGGGAGAAAGTTAGTACCCGCCATTCCCTGGCGGCGAATGTTTTCCCAGGTGTGTTAAAATCCGTCTGCCTGTCTCCTACTTGCGCGTGCGTGACAGTATGTACATCGGTTTTGGTTGGCGCAGGGAAGCCACCTACCAAATTTCGTCAAGATGGGGTCAGCCTTCTACCTACACGGGAAGTTGGAAAATTAGTGACGTTGGAAAGTTCAATATGGCGGCCGACAATGGCGTCATACCATCGAAATAAGTACGTACATCGGTTTCGGTTAGCGCAGGGAAGCTGCCTACTAAATTTCGTGAAGATGGGGCCATAAATAAGAAAGTTCAACATGGCGGACGTTGTTGACCGTTATGACCGTTACGTGTAGAATTTCGAAATGAAACCTGCTTAACTGTTGTAAGTAAGCTGTAAGGAATAAGCCTGCCAAATTTCAGTCTTCTACCTACACGGGAAGTTGGAGAATTAGTGATGAGTGAGTGAGTGAGTGAGGGCTTTGCCTTTTATTAGTATTGATATATATATATATATATATATATATATATATATATATATATATATATTCCCAGCTTTGCAAAAAGATACAGTTTACAAGAAACCATATTGTTTTCAATTCAAACAGGTAATTTGTAGAAATTATGGGAATTTTCGGTACAAATATAGTTTCACACTATAGCACATCCTGTAAAAATAGTAACTTTAATCGGATCTGAATGCAATTAACGCTTTGATCTATAATCGTGTACTGTTACAAAGTTTTGGATAGTTTAAATCAAAAGCAATTAATATTGAATCGTGGTTTCCTTGAACTTATTACTTATAGCAATGATATTTACAGTCTACACATATATGTGGCCTGTGGAATAAACTAAATGTTTTACGCAGTAATATATCAAAAAGAACAGGTGAAACAAAATAATATGATGAACCATAGTAGTAGGGTGTTGTACCATGTTAGGCATTATGGATGCAATGAGGAATCAAGCAAAATAATAAAAAAAAATTACAACATACAAGCTTTCGTGGCAGCTCAGGCCCCTTCTTTCACATCTTGCCAGGTGAACCATATACTATGTTCTGCCCATTGGGGACCCTATTACTGTGCTGACAAACTGTTTAAACTAACCAAGGCATGCTGTTGCTCCTAGCTTGTATTGTATTCAGAACTTGAAGTGGGACAGTACACTGTACCGGCACTTCCTTACATCTTATTTGTGAACTGGGGCCTAGCGACACATCACAGTCTGATCTTAAGAGGACACCCTAATTTTCTGCAATGCCTCATGCATTTCAATACCAAGGGCTCATTGTCCCCCACCCTATTGTTTGAAGAAAATGTACAGTACATAAGATCATTATTGAGCTTAGCTGAACTTCCTTCCTTCCACTTCACTTCTGGTGGCGGTCTTCATTTGCAGAAAGTGGCAGCTCCATTTCTCTACGCAGTTTTAGCCACAGCATGGTCAGTGGCAATCCTATGCCTATGGAATTCAACTGCATGAACTGCAAGACCCATTTATCTGCACTGACAATGAGAAAGAATGTGGTGTCTAAGAATATCCCATTTCCTATAACATTATTATCGACAAATAAAAATACAAGTGTTGCCCAATTTTCTTTCTTCTATCATGTAACCAAAGTTCAGCATTACTAATGTTTTTGGGTATTTATTTTTCCCTTGGGAGGGAGATATATTGAAATGCCTTCTCTTTGCTAATATCTACAGCCCTAGAAGTACCAAACAGATGAAGCTGTTTGATGAATAATAGCCAGTTCTTATTTTCACATATCTGTGTTTATCATGAATTATCTGGTTTAACAAAATACTCAAAATGAAATAAAAAAACTAAATAAGATAAAAAAATGACTTAGAGCTCTGTAACATTAATTGCAGTAATGTAAATTATACACTTAGGTGACAGAATGATAAACATTTACAATTAAATTGCACACTCTGGTACAAGGAGAATGAACTTTAAATTAGCAAATTACTTGGAATATTTATGGGTCTTTACAATTGGACTTAACCATTTCTGAATCAAAGCCTTTATGTTATTTGTCCCTTTTTAGTAATTATAACTGTTTCAGTAAATGAAGAGTAAGAAACTTGAATCAAAATAAACCTCTGTATCATTTTCAGCTAAATCGCTTTTTTTGGCTCAGTCTTGATTTATGGTCATTTTTGATGATTATTATTTAACTAGCAGAATACCCGTGCTTCGCAGCGGAGAACAGATATCTACATATACACACACATATATATATATATATATATATATATATATATATATATATATATATATATATATATATACTACATACCTATCATCATCATACACACACATACATACATACACACACACAAAATATATATGTGTGCATGTATGTATGTATGTATGTATGTATGTATGTATGTATGTATGTATGTATGTATGTATGTATGTATGTGTGTGTGTGTGTGTGTATATATATATATATATATATATATATATATATATATATACACACACATACATACATATACATATACTTGTGTGTATGTTTGTATGTGTCTATATGTGTGTGTATAGCTTTGGTCACTGAGTGCAAGGGAAAAATAATAAAATATAGTCTATAAGTTATTAAACAGTAAAACATTAACGTTTTTAAGAAGTACAGGTACATTGAGCACTACTGGAGTGGTTGCGGGTAAACTACATTTTAAAGACTGTGTAACACAACAGGTAAGTAACTAACAGCAGCTAAAATGTATATGGATCATCTCTGTGTAGTAGATCCCTTTTGAAAGGCGCTACACGACGGCTGTGGTATAGAAATTACATTTTCTATGTGAACGTTCAAATTTGTGCCTCTGGTAATGTGCCTTACCGGCAATTAAAGAAAATTAGTTTTGTGTCCTCTGCAGTGTTAAGAGAGAAAGGCTTTGGTTTGGGATAAAAGGTGTAAAGAAAGGAAAGTTGCCCTTTTCTTTTATATAGTATAGAGAGATGTGTTCGCTGACGTTATGATCGCCTTTTGGGGACAGTCGCGGTGGGTCTTGTGTAGACTGGTGAGACGTCCCGCCATTAATCGGCTGTGATGGCACTGTCAGTCCTCCACTCGTGTGCGTGTCTTCATAATCCGAGCTGAGGACCTCATAATCGTATACGTGCAAAAGAAAGTGTGAATCGCCTTAATATTATTTTGCCGTGGTGTAGAAAAGGGGTCCCGTGTTTGCACTTGTCTGGGCTATAGCGCAGGGGGAGGATGAAAAAAATTAAAAGTGCTCACTTTGACTTAAGGCAGAAGCGCAGTCAGCGTCTCAAAGGCCGGCACAGCTATGCACGCGCTGGCTGCTCGACTTTTGCTGGGCAGGAGACCCCAGTTTTTGTACACACGTTCATGATATCAAAAGTCTCAGCGCTCTTTGGAGGTCATTCATATATTATATATATAGCAAAATACCCCGCCCTAGCGGAGAAGTAGTGTGTTAAAGAAGTAATGAAAAAGAAAAGGAAACATTTTAATAATAACGTAACATGATTGACATTGTCATGAGTGTTGCTGTCATATATATGCCTGCCTAAATAAGTCACCCTCGCTTTGCTCTTACTTTTTACCGCTCATTTAATCATGGCTAGTGGCGGAAAAATTATAAAATGGAAGGAGGATGGCTTTACCAAAACAATTATTGATGGCGAATCGATTATTCATAAAGCTTGAATTGGTGATCTGTTTTTCTGTGTTAACCTCATATTTTTTCATACTTCTTCTCAAACTAAGGTGGTGCGAGGGTAAAATGAATCGGGATGCGCTGATCAATGTAATCGGTGTACCAGGAAATCATGCATTGACAAAAGCTCCCCTTTGCAAATGCATTATTTTTTAATGCGTTATGGAGCACATGCATCGAAGCTTCTCAGCTGTGCTTGTGCTAAGAAAAGGAAAGATTTTAAAAATAACGTAACACGATTGTCAATGTAACCTTTTGTAAGTAGTGCCTGGAGGATTCAGTGTGGAGAAACTCTAGAGACAGCGTGTGTATTAACTTGTGGATTTTTCTGTGAGTATTTGGTGGCAGTGTGACGAAGTTGCTTTGGAAGACGGCGTTAGCCGTGGAGCTCAGCTCAGAGCGAAATGAGGTAAATGGGAGGGGAGATGATGACGTGACTCCCCCACCCGCCTTAACTGTCAATCCCCACAAACACAGTCTCGAATTTGCATAAGCACACCCCTTCACCTACAATTTTAACTTAGTTACAAAGTGATCAAAACTCGCTTATATCCTCGTCCTCTCATTAAACTTGTATCCCGCATTACCTGTGGGCATGTGAAACGCCAGCGGTAGCCTGTCTATGAACTTAATTTAAAGTTTAGGTTTACACCTTGCTTTCTTTCCGAGGTAGCAGCACTCATGAATATGGTAGTATATGTCACTCGCTCGCTTCTTATTGTTTCGCTGCCTTCTCAATTATATAATGCATGTTTTCTTAAGCGCTTTTTGGAGGTCTTCCTGGTTTTCTACGCACTGCGTTGACAGTCAGTTCACGTGATTACGTGGGAGGTGTGATGATGTCACACAAAACTCCGCCCCCCCCACGTCTTTCCAGCTTAACTCTATTACAGTTAATGGAGAAAAATACCTTCCAGTTATGACCATTAGGCGTAGAATATCGAAATGAAACCTGCCCAACTTTTGTAAGTAAGCTGTAAGGAATGAGCCTGCCAAATGTCAGCCTTCTACCTACACGGGAAGTTGGAGAATTAGTGATGAGTGAGTGAATGAGTGAGTGCTTTGCCTTTTATTAGTATAGATTTGCCTACACGGGGTATTTTGCATTTAGCTACATTAAACTGAGGACACCAAAGTGTTCTTTGGTCATTACTTGCTGTCTTTTTCATTTTGTGATCTTATCTACAAATGTCACAACTTTTTATATCAAAAAACTCCCAAAGGATTCCAACTAGGCAAAGCTATCTATTGTATCTGTACTCTGCATTAATCCAAATGTGTATGTTGCTTTCATTTTTAACAAAATTTAAAAACTTGTACATTTTAAGAATTGAGATTAAATCCCATTTTATACACAAAGCAGAGATAAGGATTACTGGTCTACACAGATGCTATACTTTGAAGACAACTATCCATCCATCCATCCATTATCCAACCCGCTACATCCTAACTACAGGGTCACGGGGGTCCGCTGGAGCCAATCCCAGCCAACAAAGTTGCAAGGCAGGAAACAAACCCCAAGTAGGACGCCAGCCCACCGCAAACTATCTTTAAATTTATCATTTACTAAGTGACCACAAGGAAGAGTCTTCTTAAGTGTGTGAGAAACTTTTTTTTTTTTAAATTTTTACTATACCCTGCAAAATACTATGACGCTTGTGGTTTTGGCTGCAAACTGTGTGTGTGTGTCTATTTCTATTGAACATATTTAGAAAATATACACATACAGTGTATATCTTTAGAAATACATCTTTTTTTTGGATGGATTAATTATTTGTACTGCTTGCCTTTAAATTATTACTTTTTAATAATGTCAAAAAATATATTATTTATTGTGTGGTACATCTTAGTACAAAAAACAACAGGCCTGTTTGGATTAATGAAAAACATAAGATGAAGAGTTTAATCTGCCAATAAGACTAAATAAAACAGTATAATAAAGGAATATACAGTGCATCCGGAATGTATTCACAGCGCATCACTTTTTCCACATTTTGTTATGTTGCAGCCTTATTCCAAAATGGATTAAAGTCATTTTTTTCCTCAGAATTCTACACATAACACCCCATAATGACAACGTGAAAAAAGTTTACTTGAGATTTTTGCAAATTTATTAAAAATAAAAAAAATGAGAAATAACATGTATATAAGTATTCACAGCCTTTGCTCAATACTTTGTCGATGCACCTTTGGCAGCAATTACAGCCTCAAGTCTTTTTGAATATGATGCCACAAGCTTGGCACACCTATCCTTGGCCAGTTTCGCCCATTCCTCTTTTCAGCACCTCTCAAGCTCCATCAGGTTGGATGAGCAGCGTCGGTGCACAGCCATTTTAAGATCTCTCCAGAGATGTTCAATCAGATTCAAGTCTGGGCTCTAGGCTGGGCCACTCAAGGACATTCACAGAGTTTTCCTGAAGCCACTCCTTTGATATCCTGGCTGTGTGCTTAGGGTTGTTGTCCTGCTGAAAGATGAACCGTCGCCCCAATCTGAGGTCAAGAGCGCTCTGGAGCAGGTTTTCATCCAGGATCTCTCTGTACATTGCTGCAGTCATCTTTTACTTTATCCTGACTAGTCTCCCTGTTCCTGCTGCTGAAAAACATCCCCACAGCATGATGCTGCCACCACCATGCTTCACTATAGGGATGGTATTGGCCTGGTGATGAGCGGTGCCTGGTTTCCTCCAAACGTGACGCCTGCCATTCACACCAAAGAGTTCAATTTTTGTCTCATCAGACCAGAGAATTTTGTTTCTCATGGTCTGAGAGTCCTTCAGGTGCCTCTTGGCAAACTCCAGGGGGGCTGCCATGTGCCTTTTACTAAGGAGTGGCTTCCATCTGGCCACTCTATCATACAGGCCTAATTGGTGGATTGCTGCAGAGATGGTTGTCCTTCTGGAAGGTTCTCCTCTCTCCACATAGGACTTCTGGAGCTCTGACAGAGTGACCATCGGGTTCTTGGTCACCTCCCTGACTAAGGCCCTTCTCCCCCGATCGCTCAGTTTAGATGGCCGGCCAGCTCTAGGAAGAGTCCTGGTGGTTTCGAACTTTTTCCACTTACGGATGATGGAGGCCACTGTGCTCATTGGGACCTTCAAAGCAACAGAAATTTTTCTGTAACCTTCCCCAGATTTGTGCCTCGAGACACTCCTGTCTCGGAGGTCTACAGACAATTCCTTTGCCTTCATGCTTGGTTTGTGCTCCGACATGAACTGTCAACTGTGGGACCTTATATAGACAGATGTGTGCCTTTCCAAATCATGTCCAATCAATTGAATTTACCACAGGTGGACTCCAATTAAGCTGCAGAAACATCTCAAGGATGATCAGGGGAAACAGAATGCACCTGAGCTCAATTTTGAGCTTCATGGCAAAGGCTGTGAATACTTATGTACATGTGCTTTCTTAATTTTTTTTATTTTTAATAAATTTGCAAATATCTGAAGTAAACTTTTTCACATTGTCATTATGGGGTGTGTGTAGAATTCTGAGGAAAAAAATGAATTAAATCTATTTTGGAATAAGGCTGTAACATAACAAAATGTGAAAAAAGTGATGCGTATGAATACTTTCTGGATGCACTGTATATATATGTATATGTATATATGTGTGTGAATATTATATATATATGTGTGTGTGTGTGTATGTTGTGGCAGATGGCCAGGGATCTTGCCCCACCGGGATGCCTGGATCAGGGAAGGACTGGGAAAGGAGCAATATCTCCCCTGGATGCAAAAGGGCAGCCCCCTGATTTCCATCACGGGCCATAGACATAGTATTACTAGACACGGCATGACCAGCAGCATCGTACATCAACATCGCCACCATATTGCAAGTGGCACTGCTGTGGAGTGAAGTAAATGATATAGATGCCTAATGCATGTGCTGCTTGGGATTGTACAAACCGCTATATGCTCCAAACCAGATCCCGGGGGATTACATTTCATAGGAAAGGCTGAACAATTGTTTTGGTTATATATGGCCAGTAGAAAATCCTGTTTTATAATCTTAACTTTAGCTACGCCAGGCTAAGCTAGCAAAGCTATGCATTTATGTGCTCAAGTGAGCCTCCAAAGAATGTTTTGGATAAACGTATTTGGTCACTAACTATGTAGATTGCTATTAGCTGTTAACATTTCTCAAACTTTGAAGGTTTTCCCAAAGAAATCCACCTCAGGAAGCACTGGGTGGTAGCCCTTAGATGGGATTTTGAGAAAGTTGTCCTGTGATGTGTGCCTTGCTAGTTTGGTAGCAGAAATTATTAAGCCAACTTGAATACAATAAAATTGTTTATTTTTGTCATTGAGTGTATCATTTCACTGTTAAAAGAAAGACCAGGCTGCCAGTTGCAGTCTTACTATTTTGACTTTCAGACATTGGTCAAGTTTTCGTTTTCATTAATAATAATAATAATAATAATAATAATAATAATAATACATTTTATTTAATAGGTACCTTTCTTAGCACTCAATGTCACCTTACAATAAAAATAGTAAAATTAAAACAAGAGAATTATAAAAAAAAGCAATAATTAGCAAACAAACAAAGATAACTGGCAGTAACAGCGCAAAATTCACAATTGGTATGTCAGTTTGAAAAGATAAGTTTTGAGGGTAGTTTTAATATGTGTTATTGAATCGAGCCGACGTATATGAGAGGGAAGAGAATTCCAGAGTTGAGGAGCACTATGACAGAATGCTCGAGCTCCCATAGAACAGAGTTTGATGTGTGGTACAGAAAGTAGAGATGCAGATGAGGATCTGAGTTAGCGAGAGGGAGTGTAAGTCTGTAGGAGATCAGTGAGGTAGGGAGGAGCAAGGTTGTGGAGAGGTTTAAATGTTAAGAGCAGTATTTTGTATTGTATTCTGTAGTTAACAAGGAACCAGTGAAGTTGAGAGAGAATAGGTGTAATATGTTCAGTGGATTTAGAACAGGTTATTATCCTGGCAGCAGAATTTTGAAGAAGTTGTAAGCGATGGATAAGTTTTTGTGGGATGCCAGATAGAATAGCATTATGGTAATCTATATGTGAGGTGACTACGGCATTAACCAATACTTCAGTACTGTGTTGCGCAAGAACAGGATGAAGTCTAGAAATGTTTCGGAAAGGAAGAAGGCAGTCTGAGAAATTTTATTTATATGGGAGGAATTATTTAATAATAATAATAATTATTATTAATATTTAATAATTGCAATTATTAGTGTATAAATGGATATAAATAATTTCATTTAAATGATTCGCCAAAATCTGTTGAATGTAAACAATACTGTTTTAAACGTTATTGTTTTTTCATCAGAAAACCCAGTTTCCACGTCTACCTGTATTAGTTTAAATGCCACTTTTGCCACTCGCGATATGGCGTATGCGCTGACGTATCGTGTCGACTGGGGAACACAGTGAATACGGCGTCTACCTATATGCCACACCAGGAAGTGCTGCCACTCCAGGAACTGTGTACGCCCGGAGTGCTTCCGGGTGCAAGGGCAGCGCTTCTGCCACAACAGGAAGTGCTGCCGGATGACCATCATAAAGCACCTGGAGCACATCCGAGGCATGACAGAAGGGGCCGCCTCACTCCCTTCAAGGAGCTGGAGTTGGGAGGAGGAAGACAGAGCTTGCGAGGGAGGAGTGGAGGCAGCAGAAGACAGAAAGGACTGAGGAATAGTGTGTGTGTGGGTGGAACCAAATTGTAAACAGCAGTGTAAATAAACCCAAGTGTTTTGGACATTGGTGTCGTGTCTGTCTGTGGCCATGCTATCTGTTACAGTATATATATACACAAGTGTGTATATATATATATATATATATATATATATATATATATATATATATTATAAAAGGAAATCCTGTGGAATGAATAACTAGTAGACGATACATGATCTTCACGTTAAGATCACGAAAGACAAATAAAAGAACCGCGAGATGAAAGAGAATGGGCAAAAAACAAAACAAACAAAAAAAAAAAACAGTAGGGGAAAGGGAAGCAGCAAACACAAATACAGGTGTCTCAGTGCACATCATTCAATGCACAAAACGTAGATTTACACAATAATGAAACATATACTATGATAATCTGTGGACCCGCACCAGTTAAAGCAACGATAAGTATAATTTCAAAGAAAACACAATTCGATCAGGTGTATATTTATGATGACATTGAAACGATCAGAACGCAAGCAGCAGAGACACAACGTAGGACAAAGGACAGCGGCTGTAAAGGCTTTAAAAAGATCGAAGGGCAGCGCGACAGCAGCTCCCACCCCGGGAGCAAGCGAGCAGCGATAAACGTCCTGCAAGAAAAAATTTAACCACGCCCGGGGTCGTAAATAAAAGGGATAACTATTGTTTTTAGAACGTCACGTGAGACCAGCCAGTGAGCCATCATTTAAAACAGGTCCTCAGGCATCTAACCTAGCAGTTGTTGGATAGCATCTGCCAGACAAGTATCATGTGCACCCAGCTATTAAAATAACAACAAGAGACAAGCAAAACGTGCAGCTTGCCAACAGCAGGAAGACAGCAGATGATGCAACGGCATATCCTTAGCGTACGTTCAGATGCACCTCCCCTTCACAACGAGTATATTGCCTGCCTAAGGTAAAGTCATCCCTGATGGAGGATCGCAGGAATCGTGGGAAAGAGGTGTCCTTTCATCTGATTAGCGCTATTTCAGCTGTGGAATGGCCAAATGGGGGAGGCAGCTTGATGAATGAGGTACCCAGGACTTAAAACAAATCCATAGCATATTATATGATATCAGCTAATGTGAAATTCTACTCTGTACTTCTAGAATTTTTATTTTTATACTGTATTGAGGATGTATTCTGTTCTATGTATTGTACTGTATTGTATTGACCCCCTTCTGTTTGACACCCACTGCACGCCCAACCTGCTTGGAAAGGGGTCTCTCTTTGAACTACCTTTCCCAAGATTTCTTTAATTTTTTCCCTACAAGGGATTTTTTTTGGGGAGTTTTTTTCTGGTCTTCTTAGAGGGTCAAAGCTGGGGGTCTGTCAGGAGGCAGGGCCTGTTAATGCCCATTGTGGCACTTCTTGTGTGATTTTGGGCTATACAAAAAATAAATTGTACTGTATTGTATATCCAGTAAATTAAACCAAACACGGGGGTGGGCGAGCGAAGCGAGCAGGGGGCAGAGCCCCCTAGTATATATATCTATACTAATAAAAGGCAAAGCCCTCACTGACTGACTGACTGACTGACTAACTGACTCACTCACTGACTGACTCACTCATCACTAATTCTCCAACTTCCCGTGTAGGTAAAAGGCTGAAATTTGGCAGGCTCATTTATTACAGCTTACTTAAAAAGTTGGGCAGGTTTCATTTCGAAATTCTACGAGTAATGGTCATAACTGGAACCTATTTTCGTACATATACTGTAATAGACTGCAGCTCGATGGCCGTGGGAGGCGGAGTTGCATCTCGCATCATCACGCCTCCCACATAATTGAGTGCCTGCCCATATAAGGTAAATATTCGCGGGTCAAGGACTGTGCTTAGCATATTCATAAGTAAAAAAATGAATCACAAACTGATGTTAATTATATTTTGTCCATGAATACTTATTAAATAATTCCAAATAGTCTGTCCGCTTCCTTTCATAGCTTTTCCGATGGTTGTGCTGCTTCCAGGCATGTATTTTCGTATTAAAGCATTTAACCAATCACATTTCAGCCATTATTTGTTGCCAGGCAGAGAGGCCTTCACAATCCATTGTGCAGGCACTCGAACACAAAATAAATGTCGATTAACCTGTTGCTTCAACTAATCAGATTTTGAGTTGGTGCCTGTAGGGCCCTCTAGCAGGCGTACGGCAAAGTCACCGTATTCAGACCCATTGATTGGATAGAAGCCGATATGAGGAACTCTATGAGGCCACTGAACGCACCGCAAGCACAAGATCCTCGCGTGCACTACGGCCAACTCCATGGCAGGATTCTGGACAATATTATTTGCCAGACACAGACCAGATTTCAAGACCATGAAAACCTGATGTTTGTCACACTCTTCGAGCCCCAGAAGTTTCGGGAATACAAGAAAAATTTCACGCATGCAGCCTTTTCCAGTTTAACACAACAGCCACTGAGCAGTTTTTGACCTGTCTCGGCTAAAAACAGAACTGACTGTAATGTATGCCATGGATAATTTTGCAGAAAAATCTCCCACTGATCTCCTTGACTTCCTTCTTTAGAAAAATCTGAATGAGAGCATGGGGCAGCTGTTCACATTGGTATATTTGGCGGTGACCATTCCCGTGTACACTGCTTCTGTCGAGCAGACATTTTCAGCCCTAAAGCGAATTAAAACTTATGCCAGAAACATGACAGGGCAGGTTTGACTTTCAGCATTAGCTTCGATGACGATAGAAAGGGACTTTTTGATGGAACTGAAGCACATGGATAATCCGTACGACAGAGTAATTGAACAGTTTTTGAGGAAAGAGAGGAGGATATATTTTGTTTACAAATAATCAGAATTTTTGGTGAGTAAAATGTTGCGATTTTCCTAAATAATATTGCAAGTTTATGAATTATTATTGATGTTTTTTATGTGTGTCGCAGCTGTGGCTGCAGTAGAAAGGAACTTGCTCACCCCTGGTTTGTCTATTCAATAAAGGCATTTATTGTGGCTACAGGAGTTATCATATATATATATATATATATATATATATATATATATATATATATATATATATATATATATAATACAAAGCCCAAAGCCCTCACTCACTCACTCACTCATCACTAATTCTCCAACTTCCCGTGTAGGTAGAAGGCTGAAATTTGGCAGGCTTATTCCTTACAGCTTACTTACAAATGTTAAGCAGGTTTCATTTCGAAATTCTACATGTAACGGTCAAAACAGTCGACAAAGTCCGCCATGTTGAACTTTCATATTTATGGCCCCATCTTCACGAAATTTGGTAGGTGGCTTCTCTGCGCTAACCGAAACCGATGTACATACTTATTTCGGTGGTATGACGCCACTGTCGGCCGCCATATTGAACTTTTCAACGTCACTAATTCTCCAACTTCCCATGTAGGTAGAAGGCTGACCCCATCTTCACGAAATTTGGTAGGTGGCTTCCCTGCGCTAACCGAAACCAATGTACGTACTTATTTCTGTGGTATGATGCCACTGTCGGCCGCCATATTGAACTTTTTAACGGTCTTTGTTACTTATGGGCCCATCTTCAAGAAATTTGGTACGCGGGTTCCCAACGCTAACTAAATCCTACTTACGTACATATATACATCCATAGCCTGCAGCTCGGTCACCGTGTGAGGCGGCATTGGGTCCCCCATCCCTCTGCCTCCCACGTTTTGTTGGCTGCCTGCCTATATAAGGCCATCCGTCGCTCTGGTCTCTACATTCCCTTCCTTGCTTCACCACGTGATTCACTTCCAGCTGATAACTACAGCCTTTTTATTTAATCCACGGCTTCTCCGCTGTTTTATTGTTCGTTTATTACGATTATAGTTAATGTGTAGGTATTTTAAACTTACTTTACATTGTTCAGGTACCCATTTCCTTTATCATTCCAACCGTACCCCATTAACATGTCTATCGAGGTGATCACCATCGATCAAAGAACTGTCACTTACCGAGTGGTTTCCATGCCTGGAGATGGCACCTGCCTTTTCCATTCTCTGTGTTACATATTGCACGGCCATATCAGGCTCACTCTTGATATCCGGAGGAACATTGTGTCTTATGTATTGAATGACTGGGACAGGTTCAAGGTGTGGACTGATGACGGTACAGGAGATAATTATACTACACAGGAGCACTATAAGAGTGAAATGCTTAAGCCCTTCACCTAGGGTTCTGCATGTGAGTTGATGGCTGCCGCTGAATTGTTTGGTTGTCGTTTTCAAGTGTACCGAAATGGCCAAATATTTTACACCTTTCGACAACCGCCAATGCCTCTTAAACATCTTAGATTCACAGGTGACGATTTCAGTAGTGGACACTTTGATGTTTATGAATGTTTAAACTCTCAAAAGCTGGATGTGAAGTTATCGATGAAACCGGTTGTATGCTTACAACGCTTGATAGATGCCGAATGTCATTTCAACACAAGTCCTGCAAATACTGTCATAATTGAAACAATAATGAAACTCGAACCGATTATGACAGCAGCAATCCAAGCTGTGAAATTTCAGACAAGATTACTTTTCGCATGGCCAACTGTACATTGCATGGTCGAGAGTAAGCTCAGCACACAGCTTGGTCATATTAGAACAGGAGGGCCGAATTGACAATGTGGTATACAAAGAGATCCTTAACAAATAATTATTGGTATATTTTCTCTCAGTTTAAAAAGGTTTAATTTTCTTCTTAATAAATATTTTAAGGCAGTACTTACGCTGTGAAGCTGGTATTTTATATATATATATATATATATATATATATATATATATATATATATATATATATATATATGGAAGAGAAGGTCTGTGATACGGTTTGCATATTAGCAGCTGGAGATCCACAAAGGGAGAAAGTGAATCACGATCATAAAGTAGTTTTTATTCCTGAGCTTTCAACCTACCAGGGGTCTTCATCAGAGGATAATGCTTAGACTTACAAGAATCAAAGGCAATATATAGCAATACCTTACAGGGGGTTGGCTAGGTCCGTGTGGGGGGGTGAGGTTGTTGGGAGTAAAGTCTTGTTTATTAAGAATAAGTTCTTCTTAAGTTTGTACATGCTGGATTTATGTCCAAGTGTCTGTTGATGGCGTTCTCATTTGATAACCAGGATTCAGCCAGCTCTCTAGCACTTTTATTATTGGCTTTAAATTTTACTTGTACATCGTCCCAATTAAATGTATGTCCTGTTGATTTAGTATGCTTATAGATCAATGACAGTGTGTCCTTTCTTCTGACGGCGTTGCGGTGTTCCTGTATGCGTGTTGCGATTCTTTTTGAAGTTTGTCCTATGTATACCGCTGAGCACGAACTGCATGGAATGCTGTATACTGCGTTTAGTGTTTCTGCTGTCGATTTCTTGTTTTTGGCATTAAAGAGGACCGTGCGCAGATTGTTCATGGGTTTGTGTGCTATTCTGACACCTGACTTGGCCAGGATGCGTGCAGCACCTTCAGACACATTGTGGTGATATATATATATATATATATATATATACACACTGATCTACATACTGTCAAATAAATGAACCACACGCCGTGGCGCAACACAAGAGGCTTTGTCTCTAGCGCTGACGTCTGAGGTTCAAATCCCGAGAGGGGGTGCAGTGAGTGTGTAGGCCTGATGAGCCCAGAATTAGGGCGAAACATGTGTTGCGTACTCTTTGCATTATTTGACAGTAAAACTATATATATATATATATATATATATATACACACATATATTATATACAGTAATCCCTCCTCGATTGCGGGGGTTGCGTTCCAGAACCCCCCGCGATAGATGAAAATCCGCGAAGTAGAAACCATATGTTTTTATAGTTATTTTTATATATTTTAAGCCCTTATAAACTCTCCCACACTGTTAACATTAGAGCCCTCTAGACATGAAATAACACCCTTTAGTCAAAAGTTTAAACTGCTCCATGACAAAACAGAGATGACAGTTCTTTCTCACAATTAAAAGAATGCAAATATATCTTTTCTTCAAAGGAGTGTCTATATCAGGAGCAGAGAATTTAAGACAGAGAGAGAGCGCTCGCAAAGAAAAGCAAACAATCAAAAAATCAATACGTGTGCTTTTAAGTTTGCCCGAAGCACCGCAATAAAGCGGCATTTTTCAGAGGAGCGTCAGTATCTTCTAAGCAAACAGCCTCTGTGCAAACAGCCCCTCTGCTCACATCTCCTCCGTCAGGCGCAGAGAACGTCAGAGAGAGAGAGTGAGATTAAAGCAAACAATGAAAAAATCAATATGTGTGCTTTTGTGCTTTTAAATATGCCGAGCACCGCAATAAAGCTGCATTTTTTAGAGGAGCGTCAGTATCTTTTAAGCAAACTGTGCAAACAGCACCTCTGCTCACACACCCTCCGTCAGGTGCAGAGAATGACAGAGAGGGTGAGACAGAGGCAGAGACAAGCAAACAATCAAGCACCGCGTGGGAAGCATATCTTATAGCACTGAGGAGTTTTAGTTAATATATAATACATGCTCTGATTGGGTAGCTTCTAAGCCATCCACCAATAGCATTCCTTGTATGAACTCAACTGGGCAAACAAACTGAGGAAGCATGTACCATAAATTAAAAGACGCATTGTCCGCAGAAATCAGTGAACCAGCGAAAAAATCCATGATATGTATTTAGATATGCTTACATTTAAAATCCGCGACAGAGTGAAGCCGCAAAAGTTGAAGCGTGATATAGCGAGGGATTACTGTATACACACACACATACATATATATCAGCGCTTCCCAATTCATTTTACCCTTGCACCGGAAAAATTTCTGCTGCTTTGAAGGTCCCAACGAGCACAGTGGCCTCCATCATCTGTGGAAAAAGTTTGAAACCACCAGGACTCTTCCTAGAGCTAGCCGGCCATCTAAACTGAGTGATTGGGGGAGAAGGGCCTTAGTCAGAGATGTGACCAAGAACCCGATGTTCACTCTGTCAGAGCTCCAGAGGTCCTCTGTGGAGAGAGGAGAACCTTCCAGAAGGACAACCATCTCTGCAGCAATCCACCAATCAGGCCTGTATGGTAGAGTGGCCAGACGAAAGCCACTCCTTAGTAAAAGGCACATGGCAGCCCGCCTGGAGTTTGCAAAAAGGCACCTGAAGGACTCTCAGACCATGAGAAACAAAATTCTCTGGTCTGATGAGACAAAGATTGAACTCTTTGGTGTGAATGCCAGGCGTCACGATTGGAGGAAACCAGGCACCGCTCATCACCAGGCCAATACCATCCCTACAGTGAAGCATGGTGGTGGCAGCATCATGCTGTGGGGATGTTTTTCAGCGGCAGGAACTGGGACACTAGTCAGGATAAAGTAAAAGATGACTGCAGCAATGTACAGAGACATCCTGGATTAAAAACCTGCTCCAGAGAGCTCTTGACCTCAGACTGGGGCAACGGGTTCATCTTTCAGCAGGACAACGACCCTAAGCACACAGCCAAGATATCAAAAGAGTGGCTTCAGGATAACTTTGTGAATGTCCTTCAGTGGCCCAGCCAGAGCCCAGACTTGAATCCGATTGAACATCTCTGGAGAGATCTTAAAATGGCTGTGCACCGACGTTTCCCATCCAACCTGATGGAGCTTGAGAGGTGCTGCAAAGAGGAATGGGCGAAACTGGCCAAGGATAGGTGTGCCAAGCTTGTGGCATCATGTTCAAAAAGACTTGAGGCTGTAATTGCTGCCAAAGGTGCATCGACAAAGTATTGAGAAAAGGCTGTGAATACTTATGTACATGTGATTTCTCAATTTTTTTATTTTTAATAAATTTGCAAAAACCTCAATTAAACTTTTTTCACGTTGTCATTATGGGGTGTTGTGTGTAGAATTCTGAGGAAAAAAATGAATTTAATCCATTTTGGAATAAGGCTGTAACATAACAAAATGTGGAAAAAGTGATGCGCTGTAAATACTTTCCGGATGCACTGTATATTCCTCCCTATTATATTGTTTTATTTAGTCTTATTGGCAGATTGAACTCTTCATCTTGTGTTTTTCATTAATCCAAACAGGCCTGTTGTTTTTTGTACTAAGATGTACCACACAATGAATAATACATTTTTTGACATTTTTGCTACACTTCACTTCACTTTAAAATGATATATAAAAGTAATTTTTATTAGCTTCACCTAATCTGTACCACTTAATAAGATATACTCAGAGGATCTGTACAAAACGTTTTCAAAACCTGGCAGGATCCAATCAACAATATTTTAGAAAAAGCATTTAAATTGGGGAATCTCCCCTCTGTTTTTATTCTATTTATTAATCATTTATTAATTTATCTATTTACTTATTTTCACTTGTTTAAAGTTTTGGACTGCTGGCCTATCTCTCTTCTCATGGGTGGTGGTTGATGCGTTTCAAACCTAGTCTTGTTAACCATGACTTGCTTGTATGGAATGTTATTTGATTTTAATAAAATCAAAAAAATGCAAACAAAAAATAAAATAATAATGATATATACATTATTAGACACTTGTGTACTATGGTTAACTGTGTACTAGAGAAAGGTAATTTCATTTAGGGATAATGAGAAATACTTCAGTCTAATGAGAGGTGAGGGCAAATTACTTTTGTACTTTTGTCTGAAATGTGTCTGAATAAATCCAAGAACACAACTTCCATTAGAAAGATTTACACATTTGAGCAACCAGAGCATTTATTCTTAATTATTTTTCCAAAAAGTTAAATATTGTTAGTTAAAATATTATATGTGAAAAGGTTTGGACACACCTCATCTCAATTTCAGCCTTTATATTAACTAAAGTTTAAATTTAAACATTGAGTATAGATTTTTGAAATGTGCTATATATCTGTATTTATTAAATGTAAATATTTCTGTCATTCATTAATTTGCCAAACCAGTTTATTCAAATAAAGGGCTATCCTGGCAACATAAGACACAAGTCAGAAACCCGTTGTTCCAGGCCATCCACACTCACTCGTAATGGGCCACTTATTGTAGTACTTGACAATCGACAAAAACTTTGTGTTTTGCGTGTGAGAGGTATCATTGAGGTATTTCATACAGACAAGTGGAAAACAAGTAAACACAATGCAAAAAGTGACTGTTTCAGGATTTAAACTCTGTTACTGTGAGGAAGAACAAAAAACAACTGTGGCTAACATTGCAAGATTACTCCACTACTGTTTTGTGAAGGAAACTGGAGCACCTAAATCATACACATGAAGATATGAAAATAATAGGTAAGATAAAGATAAAAGATATTTTGTTGTGCTGTAGAGCCATGCTTGTGGTCATACTGCTGCCTTGTGCTCATGCTGCTTTACTGCAGTTTACATTGCTTTATCTGTATCTTTTCTGTATGTTTTTTGTTAAACAACATCTCTGTGCATTTTCGGTAGACACTTTAAACTCACTCGGTGACAGTGTAATAAAGATATTTTTGCTGAACCCTCCCGTCACCTACGGGCAAACTAATGTTTCATGTGCAAGAGAAAGTGATAGAAAGAACCAAAATATATAGCTCATTATCTTGCATGCGTGACTAAGAATTACCTTCCAGGCTTGAGTAATATATGAAATAACCCACCGGGACAGGATGGGGCTAAAGCTAACCATATCTTCTCTTTTCTCTTCCCTAACTCTGAGAAACCGCCAATATAGGGCAACTCAGCCATGCTCCCACACAAGTAAGCCACACACTTTAAGTAGATGGAACATTTTCCAGCATACATGAGCTCCTCGTCTCAGACCCACTTGTTAGAGCTTATTGTTTAGAAAAGACTTTGAGGCTAAAAGAGCATATATGAAGTATTTTTTTTCAGTTGGACTAATGAGCACTTATTTCCATTCTATGTTTTGGACAACTGCACTAAACGGGGTAGCCTAATAGGCACCCCAAATTTTCTTTGATCCTCCCGGCTTCTACTTGCCACCTCCATATTGTGGTGAAATTTCTAACAATATAGTTAACTAAAAAAGTGAGGGTACCTTCCAGAGACCTAAATTACACATTCAACAAAATTATTAGTTTATATTCTGTATATCATTTCATTAAGCACACCTAAATCACTAGAATTAAGAAAACAAGACTATCAAATGAAGTTCATGTCTGCTCTTAAAATACATATCAGAGATATATGAGAAAATGGCTGTTTACCTTAATAAAAACTGCAAGGCTATGATTTGCATTTCTTGCCACTTCCAAACTCTCTTTGTATTTCTGAGTAATATGGGGCATCAGCATGTTAACTAGAGTCTCCACGGAATGGTGAAAAGAGGCGGAGAATCGCTGGTTCCTGGATAACTGGAAAAAATATAAATGTACATATATTAGACTCAAAGTAAAAAAAATAAAAACTGCTATGAGTTTGTTTCAAAACATATCATAACCAGGCCTGTGTGAGTTAAACAAGAAATTAGATACTAGTACACTAAATTAACTAAAATATCTTATTTACATTTTTAAGTGGTTAGTTTTGCTACTATAAATTTTTAGAAGAAATTAGCATTATAAGTCAGTACACCAAGACATCATGCAGAAGATACAGATGTTCTTCTTATCTTCTGATTCATCAGAAGGGAATCAACAGATGGAAATAATTAACAATCTCCAATCTACTGTTTAGTGTGAAAGAAAGAAAGATAGTCATGAAATGCACGATCGATAGATAGATAGACAGACAGACAGACAGACAGACAGAGCTTATGCCTGTCTGTAAAAACAGCAGTGTGGCATTCTCAGCAAATCTCAATTAATTCATCATGAATACATGTGTGAGAGATCATGTTGCTGTTTTCATGAAGCAAAAAAAAAAAAAAATGAAAAACCCTGTCTAATTATCAGTTTACTAATTATCAATGCTTACATTTTTACTTGCTAAAAAATCAGAAAGTGCTTATTTTGCTACAGTTACAATCAGTAGACAAACAAACTTAAAAAAGCAATGGTTTCTGACATTTAAATACTGTTAAAGATATTTGTGTACTTTCATATAACTTCAAATTTTTTAATTTATTAATGTATGCGAGACCTATCTTGTACTGCAACTTTATATAATAACCAATTTATTTTTTTGACAAGAGATATGATGTAAATATGTAGCAGTACAGTTTGACTTGAAAGAAATGTAATTATTTCTTTAAGGTTAGTCTGCCCTAATCAAACTCCACTTACTAACTTAATTTCCTAACTTTTTTTTGCATTGAGTAAAACAGTTTTTGTCTTTCACTATGTTCACTGTGAATTGAGTTGTCAGTATAAGTAGTCATACTGGTAGTATTTTCATGAGTGCAGTGAAATTGTTTAACCAACATGCAGCATGTTGCCACTTAGCAGTGCCATGACAAATATTATCAAGCCTTCTCCACTTTAGAATGTCAACTGAATTCAAATCATTTCTGCTGGGCTTTATATTAAATAAACTACATACAGTACACTTAGTCGTGGTTTTGTAGTACAGTATATAACTGGAGTTCTTACCATAGCATTCTCAACCCTACAAGACGAGCTGGACATTATAATCTCTTAGTCTTGAGCTCTCTGTTGTTGCTATACAGGCTACTCAAAACAATATAGTGCTGGAAAGGGATTACATTTCCAGCTTGATTCAATCCAAAAAAAATTACACAGTTTCAGTTTTCATGAGTCCCTTTTTAGTTCATTTTAGAAAAACAAGTCCTCAGTATCTGCTATTATTGTGAAGGATGCTAAATCTTGACATGTACAATAATGACAAAATTCTGGCATCTTCATGTCTCTCTTTTATGAGAACAGCTTGGGTAGCTCAATAAAGGTAGTGTGATTTCTATCACCAATCACCCGGTACACACACCCCCTTTCTAAAAGTTAGACAGTCAACATAAATTTTTCTCACCAGATATGTTTGGTAGTCTGTCAACAGTCAGACCAGGACTCAAGAACACACCTCACCAGCATATGGTCAGATGCAGGATTTTCTTACAATAATCCTCCTTCTTGTCACAATACAGCTACATCATACCCACGTTTTGGGTGGGTGTGGATAAAGAGTCTTTGTTCAAAGGTTGCTAAAAGTAAATTTCTCATAACTTAGACTAGTATGGTTAACCTAGCTTTTCAAGAAAAAATCTATAATTCTGGGTATGTGAATTATAATTTAATGTACAATTATAACGTTGATTATAAAAGCAAGAAGGATGAAAGATATGAGAATTAACCAATACATTCTAATAGTACAGTGACCGGTGGATTATGACACATTAAACAGTAATAAAGAAAAAGATACAATTAAGTATAATTAAATATAGTAATTAATTAAATGCATATAGTTGATATACAAAAACAGGAACAGTGCTAAAAAAATCTAATCAAAACAACAGGTTGTCATAGAACAAGGAATCAAAGAATGCATAACAATTAGAATAAGCATGGAGTGCTGGAGTCCACTCCTATTAAAACAAGGCAGCAACACTATAGCACAAAACTCAGAGAACATCTTTAATATGAAACAGCTCAACCTGTCTGTCTTTCTGTTCATCTCTTGGTATGGACACCAGCAGAAGTCATTTAGACTCTGGAAGCCATATGAATATAATTGTAAATATGGGTTTTCAAGTACATACATTTTTTCAGACTATGTTCAAAAGTATGAATGTTACATCAATATACTGCCAAACATGCATGTCGGAGGATCTCCTTGCTGGCTCATTCAAGGTATGTGATAATTCGCTGGGTGAGAGGGGGTAATGTCGCTATCTTTGTCTTATCCTTCTCCCTCCACAGCTCAGAGAAACTGCTCAGTGAGGGCAATCAGCTCTGCTTCTTCTGGTCTTACAGAAGTAAGAAGCCCAAATGCCTGGAAAGAGGTGTCTTTTGAAACCGAGACCTGACCAAAGCAGAGCTCCCTGGGAGACTGTTTGTGTTAAAGAAATGGCTATAGAGAGCTTTATTGTGTTATTTCGTCGCCCTTGTGGTCACTTTGTTTTGTTGCCAGAAGGTGTTAACTTTCAGTTAAAAAAGGAGGAAATTAAAAGGGACAACCTGGTTGGCGTCCCAACTATTCTTCAGTTGTCACGGTCTTTTCTTCCCATGTCCGGCCACAATATACAGTATATTGTGTAACAGGCTTATATGTTGGGAGGACTGTCACTATAACTTTTCATTTTGGACAATCTGTTGCTTCTTAGATAACTTAGGAGATCAAGGATGTTAACTCAAAATTACAAATGAATCTTTGCCTGAAAAATAATGAACTAATTCCAACTGTATTCAACCAAGTACTATATGCAAATTGCAAAATGGATAATAAGTTAGGGGTAATAACAGCTAATTAATGAACAAAAAATAAGGAAAGAATTAGCAAGTAAAGAAAAACAAGTAATAATATTGTACACACAAAGTCCCCATATATAATTGTATATGTGTATAAGTACAGATACTTGTATAATTAATTCCATGTGATACATTAAATTTCATTCTCACCTTGACTTTAGCACTATCTATTAAATACTGGGCCATTGACTTTATCAGAGCTTCAAAGAAAAACCATGAATACTGTAAAAACAAAAATGTACAAAGGACAAAATGTCATCTAAGTTTATTCAACAATGCAGTTTATGATTATGTTTTACATCTGTTACATAATAGGAAAAAATTGGGAAAAAATAATGAGTAACAGACTCCAACATATTTTACTTGAAACATTACTCAACATTTAATCATTTGCATGTCAATAACAATACTATATCTTAATTGTTAAGGTAATATCAACTAAAGGGCAAGTTTGGTATTTTTCAAGTCAGTAGTATTTTTTCATAATAATGGTATGTGTTAGCTTGCTACATGAAATTGTGTTAGAAAGTAAAGCATTTTTAAAATAAATTTTAAAAAATAGTTAGCCCACTCTTGCCTTATATAAAGAAAGTGAAGGATACCGGGGACTCAATGTGAAAACAAAGCATTAGCACTTACTGAATACAACTATTTTTCTAGGCCAAAAGTGTTACCAAATATTGATTGCACCTTGAGATTGCACACATAATGCAAAACAATATATCCATGTCATTTAGCAAGGAAAAAAGCAAACCATTGTTATGAGAATCAGACATTTTTAAAGAGACTGGCTATGTACTTCACTTTGCTATTTGTCTTATTCCACAGCAACGTTTTGGCCCCCGGGGCATGGGTTCCTCCAGCCCATATTTCTCCCCTTTAAGAGCTGTTATTGACTATTAGATAGATAGATAGATAGATAGATAGATAGATAAATAGATAGATAGATAGATAGATAGATAGATAGATACTTATTACATGCTGTAATGTGGCAAATTATTATATACCTTAACTGAGAAGAAATAACTTTTGACTTAAAAATACCAAACTTTTCCTTTAAGACAACATACTTGAACTGGGCAGAATTTCAAGCATAAACTAGAATTAGTAAGGAGCAGATACTGCAGCAGAAGAGCTAAATTGGTTTGCTTAACTGTACAGTACAATATTTGAAACGTTGGTGCATGCAGTCATTGCAAAAGTTCAAATGTCTTGATAAACCAGCACTGCTGATTTAGTTGTGATCACATGACTAGACGTCTTTGTTTTGGGTACTATTTGCTGTTATCCACAAATGCCGATTATATCAGAAATTCTGTTATCTGTGTTCCATATTTTTCTTGGACATCACTACAAACTACATCGATTAAATCAACAGCTTGGAATTTTTTACTGACCTATTCTTAATTCTTTGCTTTCCTTGTGCATGAATACTGTGCGTTCCTTGTGGTTTAAATATTACATTGCTAATGGTGTTGTGCATTGGCATCAGGACTGGGATTTTCTCTTAAAAAAATGAGGTAGCATTTTGTATGCTGTTGTAAGCAGATTATATGCACTAATTCAACACTGGCTTACAGATGCCACTAAGGTGTGCATCTCAGCCTTTAAGACATGTATCTGCTGTAGCTGCCATGAGTTGCTCCTATACTGCACTGGTGCATTATTAGAATTTTTGGCTTAAACAAATCAAAAACATTTCTACTACATTATTCTCTACAGCATTTGGATCAAAATCTTATGGTAAAAGATGTTTTTCTGCAGATGACTTCACACAATCACTAACCTTAGATACCAAATAATTTAAGGTAGTTACCCAGTACTGTAGCACTCAGAATAACTTTAATCACTACTTAATGTAGCAAGAGGCCCAAAAAGTTAGTTAGTCGTGATTTAAGTTGGTAACTCCACACATCTTTTGTGAAAGCTCTGCCATTGTATTACATTTGGCATTATTGGCTGGAACTGAACACAGCTGTATTATTATGTTTCTCCTTGAGCTGATTGTTCAGCTGTTTTACATATTTAGCAAATAGAATATTTTAAAAGCATTTTGCGAAATGACGCTTCAAACTGTACATTTTGTATACTTTAAAAAAAGTACAATGTGGAACCATAAACATCAAAATAGCCTTTTGGCTTTCCTAATGTCTGTGAATTCAATCATCAATGTGTATTTGAAATGAAAATGGCAGACATTTTACAGCTGGTGCTTTTTAAATAATTTTGTATAGTATAAAAGTCTTACTTTTATTCTCATTTCTGCATGCATTCCTTTTTCATTTTAGGGATTCTGTAGGGCTGAGGTATCAACTAGCAAATTTACAAATGCTCAAGATACTATATATGTGTATAATGGGTTTTGTTAAGGTTGAATTTGAATCCTAATCACATTTCATATTAAATGACCACAGGTCATTACAACAGCAACTTTAAAGCACATGGCCCTAGAATGAAATAATCAAGTGCTACAACACGGCCCAAATAATAATAGTGAAATATGCTGTGCTGAGCTGATAATACAGCTATCAAAAATAGAGAAGCAACCAATGTTTGGCTATCTGGTATTGGGAAAAAATGATTCCACATTTCTGTATATTGGTAGAGTGTTAAAATTAATGTCACTTGAATTTCAATTTATCTCTGTATTTTGTATATCATGAAAAACAAAGTTTGCTACAACACAAATCATAAATATAAAGTGTAGCTTTTGGTCTCTGAACTGAAACAGAATTTGTGTTGGTCTCTAATGAGTATATTTGTAGTTAAAGAAATTGGAAGAAATCAGTAATCATTACAGAACCATAAATTTAGTTGTTTATAAGGGACAATCACACATGATTAAGTAAATTCAGCAAAAAACTTTGAAAATACCTTAAGTAGTTTGTTACTTGTGAGGAAATCGGCTGATGGCTTCAGGATGGCAGTCATTGCTTTGGTCAGTTCCTCATGCACAGTTTTAGAGAAGGTAGCATTGTAGGGCTCAGTTTTAAATACATACTTAAAGGAGGGAAAGTAACCAATAGAAATTAATCAATTAAGCAACCATTACAAAGCAGAACATGTGCTGTAAATTGATTACTACAGGGCAACATATAAAAAGGAAAACATACCTTTATGTATGAACGCAGGTAGTGCTCTAGACCTTCCTCATGGCACTGGGATACAACGTGAATCATAACTCTAAGATTAGTAAATAAACCCTGCATCACTAACAAATGAGAGTAGGGGTTTTACAACTAAAACATCCATCAGTTACTAAGTATTTATTTTATAAAACACCATTTCAGAAAAAGCAAAATTATATATTAGCAGTAAATTAGTCTGATGAATATAAATAGCACAGACTAAGAGTTACCGCAGAAAAGCACAACTTGCCTTGTGACATTGACTGCAACATCCTCCTGTGTGGCCTTAGTTAGCACTCGAAACATCTGATTTAAGATAGTTGGCAGGAATTTGATCATCACATAATCCTCCATGGCATGTAAACTCTAAATTATAAATATCACAGATAAAAAAATCAATACAGAAAAATATGTAAACTGAAAAAATAAGAATATTATATTTTGTCAGACAATAACATGAGGCATACTGCTGCCTGAGAATTAATTGCAGTAAAAATTATGAGTCAAAAAGCACCAACTTGGTAAGGTTCTTTTTCATCATCTCCTGTGTACTGTGCTACCATACTGTATATTTTATTTTTACTTTTTCTCCATTACATTGTACTACACAGGTTTAACAAAAACAACATGCTTAGTTATCAGGTATATTAATTTTAATATAAAGGCTTAGCAAGAAATAAAAAAAGTTCAATAGATTGCACAAGAATCTGCAACAAATGCTCATACTATCAACCACTATCTACATTGGACATCTAATATCAAAAATTGTACAATAGCAACTGACTATCCAGTGCTCCAGGTTATACAGGACGTGGAAGCAGACTAAATAAAAGTTTTAAACTGCATATTGTTGTACACTACAAATGCAAAGAGCTCTATGTTGATTATTTTGACAGTGTCACAAAAGAGGTGAAAATGGAAGAACAGTGGGTAAAAATAGTTTTACAGTGCTAAGAGGGAAGCAGTGAGAGTGTTCATGTCATGCTGAACAACTACCGATTAAGCCATCATATTTTTATTTTCACTTGAGGCACATATTTTTAAAAGGCCCCAGTCGTGAGTCACTTAAAATATTGTAGATATCAAGATGTTAGGAAAAACCTGTTTTGATCTGAACCTTTGCATCACTAATAAAAACCATAAGAGGTCTGTACATTTTGATAACACTGTATATGGAGCCGTATTACTATATAAGATAGGCTTTACCTTCAAGTATTTAACCAATTCAACTCCTGGGGCCTCTGATACTGATTCTGTCTTTTGACAGTATTGGAAAAAATTGTTCAAGTGCTGATCCTAAGGCAGAAAAAAATAACACTGCTAAATTTAAATTACAAGAAATAATGTTAAGTTTATCATCCTGGTTTTCTGAAGACAATTATTATTTCTAATGCAATCCAATAATAGTAATTGAACACATACAAAAAGTGAATTTTGTAAACTAATTTTTTATGTTTAATTTACAAACAGTTAACATTTGCTTTGGCATTAGTTATTTTTATTGCTAAAGACAACTGTTTAAATCACTGACCTGAGTGTAAATTGTAGATACAAAGTGAGTTCCAATTTTAAACAAGGGTTTTCCTCCATCAACCCATTTAATTTCTGGACCCGAATGCTGAAAAAGTGGTAAATAAAATTCATAACTTTCTAAAAAAAGAACATTTACCATTAAATTATTTAATAACCCTAAAAAAATGTATTGCAGATAAACATATCCTTTAACGTCTTATAGCCTTACACAGGACATGATCTCAGTTTGAAGCAAAAGATTTAATGGTTAATGGTTATAGTTCTGGGAGTAATGCAAAACTCACAATGACAAAAATTTTAAACATGATTTTATATATATTGTAAAAAATCTAAACATACTGTATATTTTCCCAAAATTCTTATTTTTTTTTAGCCCACCAGTGGATGTCCTGTAGTATAAATTGATATACTGTAAACTGAAATTTACCTCAGTATTTCTAACATTATGTATAGTTTAGGCCAGTTTTTGTGTATTTAAAATAAGTTTACGATGTTCCTTTATAAATGTTCAAAGGATGTATTAATAAAACTTTAACAATACATTTTGAATTTTCAGTTGACTTTGCCATTCATATCTGAAAAACTCATTGCCGTCAAAAATGTAAATAATATACCACATTCACAGATTACCTTGCTTATCCCCAAATCCTGAGAGCACAGATAACCAGGTGGTAAATTTGCAGATACTGGGATGGTGTGATTCTCATTCATAAGCACTCGGCCATCTTTTAGTAGGGGAATCCAAGAGTACCCAACTATAGAGAAGAAACAGAAAATATTACACTGAAGCTCAATAAGTTATGGAAAAAAACATATCAAATGTTTCAAGTTTGTGTAATTAAGAAAGGAAATCAACAGCTAAAGAAACATAAGTTACTCTAAAATACTGTATGACTAAAAATGACAAGTAATGATGAATAAAAATAAGAGACCTACCAAAATCATTTTATCTAGTGTTACCCATAGACAAAAATGTGACACAATTTTCATCCGGGCATTTGTCAAAATTGTAAACAGAAATTTTTAAACACTGTTTATTATTTACTTCTATCTTCAAAATGAAGGAAGTAAGTAAATAAAATACGACTTAAGTATATGATAGATGAAAAACATGCAATTGTCACTTTATTTTTACACATGTGAAACAGAAGACTTAAAAGGTGTTTACTTGCTTACAGGGTAAGCATACAATGTAAAATAGGCCAAGCACGCATAAAAAGAAACTTTTACAACAAACCTTGATACCTACATCATAATATATTATAATTCTGCAGTGTGGCCTGCAGGGGGCGTTCAACTCCCTCACCCCAGACACACAGACAGAGACGCAAGACACAAATTTTATTTTTTCTTCAAGGGAGAAATGCTTTTCACTGGTTTCCTACAAGCACAGCACAGTAGAAATTATAATATGCACACTTTTCTTTTTTCTTTCTTTGTCTTGTCTGATTCTTTTTCCTTCTGCCTCTACTCCTCTTCTGGGAGGCTTCATTTCTCTCCCTCTCTCTTCCTTCCGACTCTGACTCCCTAAATGGAGTGAGGCGGCTCCTTTTATAGAGCACCTGGAAGTGTCCTGTAATCTCCTTCTGGTGGAACTTGCAGTTCCTGCAGACACCCCCTGATGGCACCCAACAGGGCTGTACCAAACTCCAACTCCCATGAAGCCCTGTAGGATTCCTTTTTTTTTTTTTTTTAATTTTATTACAATCCATACAAAGCAATCAAGTTTTTACAAAAAGAAAAATTGAGTTAAGAACAGATCGATCCCCAGCCCTGAGAGAGAGAGCAAGCCAAGCCGCGTTAAATTTTAAGGCTTGTAAACATACCTAAATTAATAAATTCTCTGTGCTTTATGAACTTATTTTAAAATATTACTGATTAGATCCTGCCATGTTCTGAAAAAAGTCTGTACGGATCCTCTAACTGAGTATTTGATTTTTTCCAATTTCAAATAATATAACACATCGGTTTCCCACTACTTAAAAGAGGAGAGTTTGGGTTCTTCTAGTTTATCAGAATGAGTCTACGTGCCAAGAGTGTAGTGAATGCAATCACAATTTGTTTGTCTTTTACACTTTAAGCCCCTCTGGAAGAACCCCAAATACAGCTGTTAATGGGTTAGGAGGGATTGTGAGTCCAAGGCTATCTGAAAGGTAAGTAAAAATTTTTGTCCAGAATAATGTTAATTTGGTGCAGGCCCAGAACATTTGACCTAGTGAGGCTGGGACTTGGTTGCAGCGCTCGCAGGTTGGATCATGCCCTAGAAACATTTTGGAGAGTTTTAGTCGAGACAGATGTGCTCGATATATAATTTTGAGTTGTATAATTGTATGCTTTGCACATATGGAGTTCGAGTGAATTCTCTGCATTGCTACTTTCCACTCCTTTTCTGATATATTAATTGAGAGATCTTTTTCCCAGTGTCCTCTTGGATCTTTGAAAGGGAGGGATTGTAAAATGATTTTATATATTGTAGAGATGGAGTCTAAGTCCTTGAGATTGAGCAATATTTTTTCCAGCATGGATGAGGCTGCAAGATGAGAATAATCTGGAAGGTTCTGTTTAACAAAGTTCCTGATTTGAAGATAGTGAAAGAAATGTGTAGCTGGAATGTTACATTTGGAATGTAATTGTTCATAGGATCCAAAGATGTTGTCTATATAAAGATCTCTAAACAAGTTAATTCCAAATTTTTTCCAGATATTAAAAACTGCATATGTTTGTGAAGGTTGAAAGAGGTGGTTCTCTTGCAGAGGTGCGACAGATAGAAGCTTCTCCGTCTTAAAATGCTTTCTACATTGGTTCCAGATTCTAAGTGAGTGGAGCACAATTGGGTTATTAGTGTATTGCCGATAACGTGTGTTTATTGGAGCACAGAGCAAAGAATACAAAGAAGTACTGCAGGATTTTACTTCTATTGCGGTCCAAGCCTGTGTATGTTCTTCTATTTGTGTCCAGGTTCTTATCGCCTGTATATTTGCTGCCCAGTAATAAAACTGGAAGTTAGGTAGAGCCATGCCACCTTCTGCCTTTTGTCTTTGTAGGGTCGCTCTTTTGATGCGTGGATGTTTTGAATTCCAAATAAATGAGGTTATTGTTCAATCTAAATGCTTAAAGAATGATTTATTAATGTATATTGGGATGTTTTGAAATAAAAAAGGAGCTTAGGAAGAATATTCATCTTAACAGTGTTAATTCTTCCAGCTAGTGTGAGATGAAGGGTTGACCATCTATGCAAGTCTTCTTTAATTTTTTCCATGCAGATGGCAAAATTTTGCTGATATAGAGCTTTATGTTTACTTGTGATGTTTACCCCTAGGTATTTAAACTGTTCTGCAGTGATAAAAGGTAGGGTATCTAATCTAATATTATATGCTTGAGAATTCACTGGAAAGAGTACACTTTTATTCAGATTAATTCTGAGACCAGAGATCTTTTTAAATTCTGTGAGTGCTGCAGGCACAGAATTTTCTGTGTCTGAAATATACAGTACCATATCATCTGCATATAATGAGATTTTCTGTAGGTATTTAAACTGTTCTGCAGTGATAAAAGGTAGGGTATCTAATCTAATATTATATGCTTGAGAATTCACTGGAAAGAGTACACTTTTATTCAGATTAATTCTGAGACCAGAGATCTTTTTAAATTCTGTGAGTGCTGCAGGCACAGAATTTTCTGGGTCCGAAATATACAGTACCATATCATCTGCATATAATGAGATTTTCTGTTCCAGTTCTTCTCTGCTAATCTCCTTTATCTGATCAGTATTTCGACAGTGATTGCCAGTGGTTCAATGGCAATCGCAAACAGAAGTGGTGACAAGGGGCATCCTTGTCTAGTGCCACGTTCTAGTTTAAAGTAGTCTGAGCAAATGTTATTGATGCAAACTGAAGCTTCTGAGTTAGTATACAGTAATTTAATCCATGCAGAAATGTTCGGGCCATACCCAAACTTCTCCAATGTAGTAAAAAGGTATTTCCATTCAATCATGTCGAATGCGTTTTCTGCATCCAATGATAGTAATATTTCTGGGGTGTTTGATTTAGTTGGTGAGTATATTACATTAAACAGGCGTTGAAGATTTCAATATAAGTGCCGGCCCCTAATAAATCCAGTTTGGTCTTGTGTTATTACAGAGGGGAGCACTTTCTCCATCCTTCTGGCTATGATTTTAGAGAGTATTTTAACGTTGTTACTCAGAAGTGAAATTGGTCTGTATGATGCACATTGTAATAAGTCCTTATTTTGTTTTGGAAAGACAGTGATTAATGCTTGGCGAAAGGTTTGTGGAAGAAATTGGTTAACTCTGGCTTCTGTAAATGTTGCTAATAGGAGGGGAGCTAGCTGAGCGGAGAATTTCTTGTAAAACTCTGCAGGGTAGCCATCAGGGCCTGCTGCTTTTCTGCCTTGGAGTAACTTTGTAGCATCTAGTAATTTTGATAACGCCAGAGGTTTATCAAGTTCCTCCACACTAAAAGCGTCTATTTGTGGTATCTGTAATGTATCCAGAAATGCATTAGATTGTGTATTGTCTCCTTTAAACTCAGTAGTATATAGGGATTTATAGTAGTCTCTGAAAGTGTGCATTATATTTTTGTGTTCGATGATTTTATCTCCGTTCGTGTTAGTAATTACCGAGATTGCGTTGCGCACTTCTTGCTTGTGAATTTGTTGAGCTAAAAGCTTATTAGCCTTCTCTCCATGTTCATAGTAATGATGTCTGGATTTGTAAATTAGTTGTTCAGTTTCTTTAGTTGTCAAGAGGTTTAATTCTGAATGTAGAGCCTGCCTCCTCCAATGTAGAGTCTCTCTTGGTAGTCAGGCATGTTCTTCATCTATTTTAGTAATTTCGCTTTTTATCTCTGCTACTTTCTTGGCTTTGGATTTATTTCTGTGGGAAAGATATGAGATAATCTGTCCTCTTAAGAATGCCTTAAGAGTTTCCCAGAGTATTCCTGCAGAGATCAGCCCTGTAGGATTCCATGGTGCTACACCAACCCAGGAGGGTTGCTCTCTAGTGTTCCATCCATTGTAGAAGCATCCTGGCTGGGCAAGGGCCCCAGCCATCTGCCACAACAGATGAATAGTTTAAACAGAAAAGGTTGAATCCATTATTAAAGGAATACACCACCTGTAACCCCTAATAAACAGTTTACACTTATGAATCTCGGTTATAGAGTTTTGAATTTTTAACAAGTTAAACATTCCAACTTGTTAATGTTGTCACACTTTTGACCGAAAAGAAAGATATTAAGGTAAACAACAGAATTTGTCAGAATTAAGTCTCCAAAATAATTTAATCTAAAAAGCTAATTATACAATTGCTAGGGCCACTTTGCCAAGGTTTTCTCACCACCTCCTGTCTTCATACTCTATTTTTAATATTAAATGTGCATGACTTGCTAAAAGGAAGTTATGATAAAACAGCCAATAAGGTTCTCCACATCCTGGGTTTTTCTTTTATTTCACAAGGTTCAACTGCTGCAATGTTCGACAAAGCTCAAATATGGTAAAAATCTGATATGCTTCTTTCAACAGACACACTTTGACAATGTCCTACTCCATTATGTGCTTTACTTTGCGTCACACATTTATTTGTCTCATCAAAATAGCATCTAAAGCACTGAAGGGAGAAAAATTATGCAGACTGTGCAAACAGTGGTATGGTATATTAGAATGAAAAAAGATCAATGTAAGCAGGACATGAGATAGTTAAACAAGAAAAGGATAGGAATAATCAGGTGGATATGTAGAGTTCCACGGAGAAGCAGAACAAAGAAGACAAGTGCAGAGAAGACAGAATAGGTTGTTGTGTAGCCAATTAATCACGTGCTGAAGAAAACAACACTTTACTAGCCTGATATGTGGAGTGAAAGGCAGAGAATGGTACAGTGAAGAGGTGCACATTGAGACTAATGGAAGTAGAAAAAGAGGTGGATTGTAATGGTTGTGAATGCAATGAGAAAATATGTCTCAACGACAAAAATGTCCAAAGTTCCAGACTGTGGAAGAGAAGAATTTGTAGGATAACTGGACAGACTAGGTAACTCAAATACTGCTCAATAAGTCAGCTTATATAGGCTGTGTAAACAGCTCAAGGAATGTTAGTGTATGTGCATCATTTTTTATTCATGGAAATCATACAGATAGATGGATGGATGGATAGATAGATAGACAGACAGATAGATAGATAGATACTTTATTAATCCCAAGGGGAAATTCACATACTCCAGCAGCAACATACTGATAAAAAACAATATTAAATTAAAGAGTGATAAAAATGCAGGTAAAACAGACAGTAACTTTGTATAATGTTAACGTTTACCCCCAGGGGTGGAACTGAAGAATTTAAACTACCTTTATCATTTATGCCAAGAGTTGATTCTACAATAAAATAAAATAAAAATAAAAAGAGGAATAACCTTGGAGGTCAATCAATGCGGATAGCAGACATCACGTAGTATAAGTGTACCAAATATTGACCAGGTCAATAGTTCAAACAGTTATATATATTGTCGTGGATGCCAGGGGCGATGACCCGGCCAGGATGCCTTGGAAGACCGGAAGTGGGTGTGCACCCATCTGGGATCACGTGGGGGCTGCCTTCCTGGTTGCTTTAGGGGCCACGGGTTCAGGGAATGGAAGCTCCACCCTGTAGGGGCCCGTGGTCACCGCCAGGAGGCGCCCCAATGCCTTGGGTCCTGGTGTGGCGGAAGTGCTGGGGGGAAGATTTAGGACGACACCCGGAGAGCTGCTGGGAGGACAGCCGGCACTTCCGCCACGCTGGGGCGTGGCCAAGGGAGGAATGCCGGGAACACCTGGTGCTCATCCGGGAATTGGATAAAAGGGGCCGTCTCCATTCATTCAGGGCTGGAGTCGGGAGGCGAAAGGACAAAGCACAGGAGAGGTGTGGAGGTGGCCCGAGAAGAGGCATTTGTGTGGTCAGGACTGAGTATTTGGGGGGTTGTGCACTGACTGGGTCTGAGAGACCATTATTAATTGTAAATAGTATTGTAAATAAACGTGTGGTGAGGATTAACAACATGTCCGCCTGTCTGTGTCTGGGTCAAGTCCACTATATATATATATATATATATATATATATATATATATATATATATATATACACACACACACACACACACATACATACACACACACACACACAGTGCATCCGGAAAGTATTCAAGTATTCACAGTGCATCACTTTTTCCACATTTTGTTATGTTACAGCCTTATTCCAAAATTTATTAAATTCATTTTTTTCCTTAGAATTCTACACACCACACCCCATAATGACAACGTGAAAAAAGTTTACTTGAGGTTTTTGCAAATTTATTAAAAATAAAAAAACTGAGAAATCACATAAGTATTCACAGCCTTTGCTCAATACTTTGTCGATGCACCTTTGGCAGCAATTACAGCCTCAAGTCTTTTTGAATATGATGCCACAAGCTTGGCACACCTATCCTTGGCCAGTTTTGCTCATTCCTCTTTGCAGCACCTCTCAAGTTCCATCAGGTTGGATGGGAAGCATCGGTGCACAGCCATTTTAAGATCTCTCCAGAGATCTTCAATCGGATTCAAGTCTGGGCCACTCAAGGACATTCACACAGTTGTCCTGAAGCCACTCCTTTGATATCTTGGGTGTGTGCTTAGGGTCGTTGTCCTGCTGAAAGATGAACCATCGCCCCAGTCTGAGGTCAAGAGCACTCTGGAGCAGGTTTTCAACCAGGATGTCTCTGTACATTGCTGCAGTCATCTTTCCCTTTATCCTGACTAGTCTCCCAGTTCCTGCCACTGAAAAACATCCCCACAGCATGATAGTATTGGCCTGGTGATGAGCAGTGCCTGGTTTCCTCCAAACGTGACGCTTGGCATTCACACCAAAGAGTTCAATCTTTGTCTCATCAGGCCAGAGAATTTAGTTTCTCATGGTCTGAGAGTCCTTCAGGTGCTTTTTTGCAAAATCCAGGCGGGTTGCCATGTGCCTTTTACGAAGGAGTGGCTTCTGTCTGGCCACTCTACCATACAGGCCTGATTGGTGGATTGCTGAAGAGATGGTTGTCCTTCTGGAAGGCTCTGCTCTTTCCACAGAGGACCTCTGGAGCTCTGACAGAGTGAACATCGGGTTCTTGGTCACATCTCTGACTAAGGCCCTTCTCCCCCGATCGCTCAGTTTAGATGGCCGGTCAGCTCTAGGAAGAGTCCTGGTGGTTTCAAACTTTTTCCATTTACAGATGATGGAGGCCAATGTGCTCATTGGGACCTTCAAAGCAGCAGAAATTTTTCTGTAACCTTCCCCAGATTTGTGCCTCGAGACAATCCTGTCTCGGAGGTCTACAGACAATTCCTTTGACTTCATGCTTGGTTTGTACTCTGACATGAATTGTCAACTGTGGGACCTTATATAGACAGGTGTGTGCCTTTCCAAATCATGTCCAATCAACTGAATTTACCACAGGTGGACTCCAATTAAGCTGCATAAACATCTCAAGGATGATCTGGGAAAACAGGATGCACCTGAGCTCAATTTTGAGCTTCATGGCAAAGGCTGTGAATATTTATGTACATGTGATTTCTCAGTTTTTTTTTTTAATAAATTTGCAAAATCCTCAAGTAAACTTTTTTCACGTTGTCATTATGAGGTGTTGTGTGTAGAATTCTGAGGAAAAAATGAATTTAATCCATTTTGGAATAAGGCTGTAACATAACAAAATGGGGAAAAAGTGATGCGCTGTGAATACTTTACTTTCTGGATGCACTGTGTATATGTATATATGTGTGTATATATATATATATATATATATATATATGTGTATATATATATATATATATATATATATATATATATATATATATATATATATATATATATATATATATATATATATATACATATATATATATATATATATATATATATATGTGTGTGTGTATATATATATATATATATATATATATATATATACACACACACACACACAAAGACATTACTGAGTGAGCAATTCATGCTTAACTCCTCAAATGCAATGTCTAGCAATGTGTGTTTTGTAACACAGTATATCTGTCTATTATTAGGGCATTTTTGCAAATACCCATTTTTCATATTGTTATTACCAATCAATTTCTGTCCACCAACAGCAATCTTATTTTAGTTCTGCCTTACTTACTTAGCAGGTATTGATTCCTCACCAACATTTTATGATAATTTTAAGTTAGCACATGCACAAAATGCATTATTGCTTCTGATCTTTAACCACAATGCCTTTTTGTTTAAAGCATGCTTTGTTCTAGATATCATCATGCTCACTGGTGATGGTACTGCACTGTATTAATGAAGAGAAAATTTTTTTTCTGGTTTGCTGTGAGAATATAACTTAAGAAATGGAAAATCTGATTCAAAATCTAATAGATGATTGAGCCCAAGGCAGATATCATACTTAAGCAGATTATTTCACAGATTAAAAAGGTGGGTAGCACAGTTTTGCAGTGAACAGTACTGGTGCTGCACAGCTCCTGAGATACGAGTTCAAATCACAGTCTTTAGCAGAAAGTATGACAAGTTTGCACATATGACCCATGTGTATTTTTCAACAGATACTCTGGCTCATCCTACAAAGATGAGCATTAAAAATACTGAAAATAAAAATCATATGTAAAAGCAATCTTAATCTACCTTGAGTTTCAACCACATCTTTTTTCTTTGTACTTCCTTTAGTGGTATTATCACAGCTGACATGGTAGAATGTGAAGAGCAAGTGATGCTTTTCATTGAGTTGGGTTGGAAGCTCAATTTTTATCTAGAGAATAAAACACAATAATATACTATAGTAATACAATAAACTCTTAATATAATACAAGTCAACAAACTATTGGAAAACATTTATGATTAGGATTCAAATGGTACCTGGACACCATTCTTGACTTAAGTATGACATTTATGACAATTCTTCTTTTACTTATTAGTACCATGCATATTTCCCAGTAACTGCATCATTATGACAGTTTTAAGATAATGTTTATTAATGCTTTTCTGATTTAATTAAACACAGTATTTATTTGTTTCATGCAATACACCTAAAAAATTTAAACTGGAGTTTAACTGAAAGAAAGTTTTTACTCTAAATTTGAGACAATTTACCTCATCATAGAATTCTGGGTTTTGCTGGTGATGCAAAACTGCAGCAAATGCACTTTTCGTAAGAGTGAGTCCACCTGGTCTACCGTAGATACACTAGAAAAGGAGAAAGGGAATGGTCAGCATTTTCAGAAATCAGCCCTATAAGGACAACTAAAATATTAATTTAAGTTTAATGTAACCCTTTTTAAATGACAAATAAACTAGTGGGAAAAGTACATTATTGTTATGACTTAATTATTCCTGCTAAAAAACTGGAAGTAAACAAGTTCCAAGAGTAATACAGATGGACTTTCAGATTCATCACATACAGTCATATGAAAACGTTTGGGAACCCCTCTCAGCATGCATAATAACTTACTCTGCTTTCAACAAAAAAGATAATAGTGGTATGTTTTTCATTTCCTAGGAACATCTGAATATTGGGTTTTTTTCCGAACAAAGATTTTTAGTGAAGCAGTATTTAGTTGTATGAAATTAAATCAAATGTGAAAAACTGGCTGTGCAAAAATTTTGGGTACCCTTGTAATTTTGCTCATTTAAATGCATGTGACTGCTCAATACTGATTACTTGCAACACCAAATTGGTTAGATTAGCTCGTTAAGCCTTGAACTTCATAGACAGGTGTGTCCAATCATGAGGAAAGGTATTTAAGGTGGTCAACTGCAAGTTGTGCTTCCCTTTGACTCTCCCCTGAAGAGTGACAACTTGGGATCCCCAAAGCAACTCTCAAAAGATCTGAAAATAAAGATTGTTCAGTATCATGGTTTAGGGAATGACTACAAAAAGCTATCTCAGAGGTTTAAACCATCAGTTTCAACTGTAAGGAATGTAATCAGGAAATGGAAGGCCACACGCAGAGTTGCTACTTCCAGAGTTCCATCTGTATGGCAGGGTGATGAGAAAGAAGCCCTTTCTACACTCATGCCACAAACAGAGTCGCTTGTTATATGAAAATGCTCATTTAGACAAGCCAAAATCATTTTGGAACAAAATGCTTTGGACTGATGAGATACAAACTGAGTTATTTGGTCACAACAAAAAGCGCTTTGCATGGCAGAAGAAGAACATCGCATTCAAAGAAAATCACCTGCTACCTACTGTCAAACTTGGTGGAGGTTCCATCATGCTGTGGGGCTGCGTGGCTAGTTTAGGGACTGGGGCCCTTGTTAAAGTCAAGGGTCGGATGAATTCAACCCAATATCAACAAATTCTTAAGGATAATGTTCAAGCATCAGTCACAAAGTTGAAGTTACGCAGGGGATGGATATTCCAACAAGACAACGACCCAAAACACAGTTCGAAATCTACAAAGGCATTCATGCAGAGGGAGAAGTACAATGTTCTGAAATGGCCGTCACAGTCCCCTGACTTAAAAATCATTGAAAATCTATGGGATGATTTGAAGCAGGCTGTCCATGCTCACCAGCCATCAAATTTAACTGAACTGGAGAGATTTTGTATGGAAGACTGGTCAAAAATACCTCCATCCAGAATCCAGACACTCCTCAAAGGCTATAGGAGGCGTCTAGAGGCTGTCATATTTACAAAAGGAGGCTCAACTAAGTATTGATATATTATCTCTGTTGGGGTGCCCACATTTATGCACCTGTCTAATTTTGTAATGATGCATATTGCATATTTTCTGTTAATCCAATAAACTTAATGTCACTGCTGAAATACTACTGTTTCCATAAGGCATGTCATATATTACAAGGCAGTTGCTACTTTGAAAGCTCAGCCAATGATAAACAAAAATCCAAAGAATTAAGAGGGGTTCCCAAACATTTTCATATGACTGTACCTATTAACTTTCAGTGTAGGAAAATGGTGAACCAGCATGTTAGAAATAAAAACAAAATATAAGGTTTCCTGAAATACTGTATTAGAATGGCACTTGTTGATCCTAAATTGACCAAATCTTCACTATTTCATGATGATTTTTTTTAATAGGAAGAATTTAATATTCAATTCACTTCCCATATATCTTGCTCCTACATAAAGAGTCTGAAATCCTTAAACAACTGATTATTAAGGCCCAGGTTTTACAGACCTTCTTTTAATTACTGTACTCATTAATTCTTATACAATATTTAAAATATTCTTGTCTTTGTCAGACTTTATCTCCCTTTTATTAATTGATTTACCTGCATATACACTACTCTCATATAAATTAATTTAATACTTTAATTCTTGTTGTTGTATAATGCTGTTTTAGAATAGTTAAAAAAATGTGATAGTGCCCTCTTGGAATGTGCTATAATAAATACACACTGACTGACTGATTGTTTTAACATTCAACTGCATCTGGTAAACCACAATAACAATGTGATTATGTGTTAGCTGCACAATACCAGGTATATAATGTAAAGTCTATCCATACTGGAGCCAGGCATCTTAAAACCCAACTAATACCATTCGGCATGATAGTTTCAGGAGTCTGGGTTTGGATCCTAGCACATATTGACTGGTGAGTGTAAATTGGCCCAGTGGCCAAAGAGCATGCCTTATAATAAACTGACAAGGAATATTTTCCTGAAATTAAAAAAAATCAGGATGATGTGACTGGGGGTTAGTGGAGCTCTAAACATAAATTGAAAAAAAAATGCATTTAATTAAAATCAGAAAACTATATATTGTTCTTCATGTAAAAAAATATGCTTAGCAATACACTAGTAAAACTTTTTACATACAGTGCAACTGGAAAGTATTCACAGCGCATCACTTTTTCCACATTTTGTTATGTTACAGCCTTATTCAAAAATGGATTAAATTCATTGTTTTCCTCAGAATTCTACACACAACACCCCATAATGACAACGTGAAAAAAGTTTACTTGAGGTTTTTGCAAATTTATTAAAAATAAAAAAAACTGAGAAATCACATAAGTATTCACAGCCTTTGCTCAATACTTTGTCGATGCACCTTTGGCAGCAATGTTAGCCTCAAGTCATGTGCCTTTTAGTAAGGAGTGGCTTCCGTCTGGCCACTCTACCATACAGGCCTGATTGGTGGATTGCTGCAGAGATGGTTGTCCTTCTGGAAGGTTCTCCTCTCTCCACAGAGGACCTCTGGATCTCTGACAGATTGACCATCGGGTTCTTGGTCACCTCCCTGACTAAGGCCCTTCTCCCCTGATCACTCAGTATAGATGGCCGGTCAGCTCTAGGAAGTGTCCTGGTGGTTTCGAACTTCTTCCACTAACGGATGATGGAGGCCATTGTGCTCATTGGGACCTTCAAAGCAGCAGTCATTTTTCTGTAACCTTCCCCATATTTGTGCCTCGAGACAATCCTGTCTTGGAGGTCTACAGACAGTTCCTTTGACTTCATGCTTGGTTTGTGCTCTGACATGAACTGTCAACTGTGGGACCTTATATAGACAGGTGTGTGCCTTTCCAAATCATGTCAAATCAACTGAATTTACCACAGGTGGACTCCAATTAAGCTGCAGAAACATCTCAAAGATGGTCAGGGGAAACAGGATGCACCTGAGCTCAATTTTAAGCTTCATGGCAAAGGCTGTGAATACTTATGTATATGTGATTTCTCAATTTTTTTATTTTTAATAAATTTGCAAAAATCTCAAGTAAACTTTTTCACATTGTCATTATGGGGTGTTGTGTGTAGAATTCTGAGGAAAAAAATGAATTTAATCCATTTTGGAATAAGGCTGTAACATAACAAAATGTGGAAAAAGTGATGCGTAGTGAATACTTTCTGGATGCACTGTAATTCATATTTTCTAAAACAAAAAATAAGTACAGTATTAGTACAACTCAATTATATACAGGTAAAGAGAAGCTCAGTTAATCTCTGCTTATCCTCCAGTATAGAATTGAGTATTCAATTTGTTTACTGTGATAAGGGTTTCCTAATAGAGCTAAAAACTTCTGTTATTCAAAATTAGGTCTGATTCATCCAAGAATTTCATACCATTCAACATGTGCCATTAAAGCAATGCATATGTGGTCCTACTCTTAGGATGAGGATTAAAACCGTTGTATCATTTTTTTTTTTTTTAACTTGGGTAACTATTGCTAACTTCACAAGGATTTAGGAGAGCTTGTGATCTGTCTTAACTCACTATGATGTGCCAGAAAAGGACATTCAGGCAGAGTTCAGCACACATATCTTAAGAAAGGCCGAATGTTTTTGACTTGTTAACTTGTAAAGGTATTGCTTTTACAGAGACGGAATAATATTCGTAACAAATCTTGTTCATTTACGAACTTAGATCACTTCATTTAAGCAGAGAAGTCATGCACTGCCAGCCTAAATGAAATGAAAGTGTTGTAACATCATGTTTTTTTGACCACAGTGAAAATGCAGCTTTCCAATATTGATGATTGAAGTATGCCACAACCATCCATTACTTGAACAATCTTACAACATGTGGGGTAAATATATACTGTAGTTAAATACATTTCTCCAAATTCATTCAAATTTCTGGTATTCCTAGAGTTGTTGGTGTTACTGACAGCATGCACATACAGTTTATTGCCTGAAGTGTGGATAAGCACACATATGTAAATTGTAAGCAGTATCAACATATAGGTGGACATGGATGCAAATTTGTACACAGAACTCTGCATTTCACGAAACCCTGGAATATTTACATTACAGCTCTGAGTATTAGATAAATAGTACTTTAAAGAAGATAAGGGGAGGATCACAGAAAGGGACATGAATCTGGCATATGGTTCTGGAAGACAATCTGGAACACTGGAAGAGTGAACCTCAGTTCAGAAACAGAGCAAGTCATGACTAGTTTCAGGAACTGCTCATTTATGAGGTGTTTCCCATGGCCATAACTGAAGTAAGTCGAGTCCTCTGAAAGTACAGCTATGACTCACTCATTGCTAAATAAATGTGTCTCTTATTGGGCTTCAATGCCATTCAGTGTGAGTGTCTTGAACTTTTCTACCTTGCTGTATTTTACAGTAATTTTCTTGATGTTGTTGTAAAGTGGCAGTAATTTCATGTAGCTTAGCACAATATCTTACATTATTATTATGTTTTTGCTTCTTCTATTTTCCATACTACTTAGATGATGATGATGATGATGATTATTATCATAATTTTTAGTGGTGAAGCCTTATCATTAGTATCAGAAAACTAAATTGTCATTACAGTCTCTATGGAAACAACAGAATACCTTTGCGAGAGCCATTTTGTGACTTGGGTTGCCATAAAATTGTGACTTTATTCATTCTGAAACGTGAATTCCTGCTCCTAGCTGTGAGTAGGTGTACAGTGGGACGCTTAATAAATACTTCTCACGTCCTACTGTGTGACACAGGACAAATTATAATTCTGCCATTGGATGCATTTACTCTTTCAAAACACCATCATTCACTAACGGCTGATGCTTTTTGCATGTTTTTTTTTTCAAAAGAAAGATCACATCCATTTTTACATTATATAACCTTTCTTACTGTTTTTTTCTGGCAATAAATGCACTGATATATCCAAACAGCCTGAAGTTCAGGAATGATTTCCTGATTTTATCAAAAAAGTAAAATTACAGTCACTATACAATACAAACCTTTAGTGATTGTGCATCTTCTTCATCAGTATCTCTGAACTCAACACAGACTGCAATGTTCCTTGCCTAAAAAGATACAACAGTGGGTTTAAAGGGAAAGTTCACCCTCTTTGAACAGTAAACTTTCTCACATATTATTTCAAGAAACTGAAATTTTGTCACATAATTATAAAACACCACTGTGCAACTTCTAATATTGGTGAAATGATAAACCTGTACAAGGCTGCATGTGATCCACAATCAAATATATGGTGGCACTCCAGTGATCTACAAACATTATGTTTGTTTTGCTACCAACAATAAAACAAGCTACTTCATTCTATGCATTAAAATTGTAAAGAAAAACTGTGTGGAAAACAAAAAAAAAAACAAAAACTTTATGGAATTGTAAACATGACAAACAGTTAATAGCACAGTAAAACAATGCTTTTTTGGCACAGTTTATTTAAAAAATACATACAGCGAAACTACACTAATGTTTTTAAACTGTAAAATATAATATATATATATATATATATATATTATATATATATATATTATATAGCTAAGTCATACACCTAGAAGCAATAAAATGAGCCCATATACTTTCCTTTTAAGAAAGAAAGATTGGTTATTAAGATTAGTTACTTTTTCATGTTATGTACTGATAAAACTTCTACTTTAACAGAAATCTACACTACTGTATGGTGTCATGCATTACTGTAAATAAAGAGAAAATTCAATTTTATACATCACCTTTGCAAAAGATTTCTGGTTATCATACTTCAAGTGCTTAGGGTAAACATAGAGGTGATTGTTGTAAATAGTAAATGGCTGGGAATATTTAGGCAGGTAGGGAACAAACTCCTCTACTTCAAACATGATATTCATTTTGCCATTGGTTTCAAACTGCTTGACTGGAATGTACGAAGAGGTAACACAATCTAGGTTAAAAAAGTAATATTTTAATTTTACATTGGTGAATAAAATACTCCCTAAAGTCATTTTGTTTATTCCAAAGTAAATACATTGTTTACATTAGGAAAAAAATGTGAATGGTCAAACTGCATATCTTATGAAATCCTCAGACTTCTCTTTTTTTCTAAATAGAGCTGCTAAAATAAAGTGTTAAATAATTTTGATTTTCAGAACAGCATTAGTCCATTGTGGAACACATGGCAAGCACACTTTATTTTACTAACTTCTGATATAAGACAAGATCATTTGTGATTACAACAAAAACATATGTGTAATTAGAACACACTGACCAAAACAAGTGAAAAGAGGTTCAATAGTATGAGTTATTTACTTACTTGTTAAATCAGGAGCCACATTATCAATGGTGACATCCAGATTTCCCAAGATAACTGGGAGCTTGGACATCTTCTCAGGTCTAACAATAAAACAATGATAAAAAATTACATGAATAAAAGATATAGTTATATACTGTAAACATTGTTTTTAATGATTACCCTCATCCATTTTCTAAACCTATTTAATGCCTGTTTAAAATTGCAGAAGAAGAATTACTTGCAAGAAATGAAGCACCACAAAAGGTGAGCAGGATATACCCAGTAGCAATTCAGAATCATCTAGTAAACTAACCTTCATGTTCTTTGTGATATAGAAGAAAGTATTTGGAGCAAACCCAAATAGAAATGGCAAAAGAGTGAAACCTCCACAAATAAACTGTCTGCAGCAGGGTTCAAATGCAGCTTTCCTGGGTTAAGAGGCAACAGTGTTAACCACAGCACTGCCAAGTCACCCTTAATTATATTTTACATTGCTCAAATGATAAGTTAGGAATTTTAGAAGATGAAGTTATTTTTTGAAGATGGTGGGAAACAAACATTTTCCCCAGAAACGTATGTTATGTAGTGATCTATTATAATTTAAAAATGAAAAAAATCTGATTCTCCTTAAAATAGTTGTCTAGAGGCACTAGGGCAAACATAAAAAAGAAGCCTTAAAATTTTTGAAGATACTTATATCTGGGATGTGAAAGTAAAATGAAGAAAGTGTTTATGGTATCCCTAACACCAAATGAAGACCCTATGAAAACATCTGTGCGCAATTTTCACACCTTCACTTGGAGTAATGTGCTGTTGCAAGATCAATAAACTTACTTTCATTAAAGTTGTCCATTTGAAACTTCTGACTTCAATTGCTTTTTCCATTTTAATTTCAGAAAACAGAAAAATGTCTTCAGAGCTGTAAGGCTGATTATGGTATGTTGTTAGACCGTACCTAAGCAGCATACGTAATGGCTTTGTGGGGACAAAATCTGTTTATCCTCAGACATTTCTATAGGCAATTTACTACGGCAGGGATTTTGCTTTCAGAAATCAATGAGCTCCTGTACAGTGTAGGGCCTGGGCCACTTGTTGTCCCTGACCACATTCATGCGTTGTGTTCCCACCGCACAACAGGAACTGTAACCTTTGATGTGGTCCACCGGGAAGGCAACTGTGAAAAGCGATGCATTGTGAAGTGCAGTGCAATCTGGCGGTCGCAGATTTATAAGATGATGGTGTTTAACCAATCAGAACAATTGATTGCTTGAGCACCACCCATTATAGTGCATAGTTGAATGAAAAGTACATACTCTTGAGTAAAAGCTAAAAAAAGTACCAGGAAATACCATTGGCCAGCAATCCTGTGGTGGGAATGCAACAAAAGTTTCTGAGTTTGTAAAAAGTCTCCAGCTCCTAAAAAAAAAGATACTCCTGTGGGAAAGCATCTTATGTTTTCCAGCAGAGGAAGCGACAAGCACCAATCTCTATAGCTAAGCTAATCATACATAGAATTCATTATTTTACGTTTTCCATAAATTCATTATCAATCACCGTTTTAGCCTTGCTGTAGCTTCACTCTATATTTTCCTCCTGTCTCAATGATGTTAAGTCTTGTACTGTACTCATATCTTCAATCTGTTGCAGTTTCTGATTGGTGTATTCTGCCTCACACAGTTTCAGGCACAAGACTAAATATTTCTGATTGTTTAGAGGTGGACATATTATTGCTGATGTTAATACAAACTATACAATTTGAGAAAGATGCATTATATTTTTGCAAAAACAATATATACATTTTTCCAATATGTCTGCCAAAACATCATCTCAAACAATACTCTGTAACTGTCTGCTCCTAAGTGAACATGTTCAGAAAGTTAAAGCCTTTGTTTAATGTTTGCTCTAATTCTCTACAGAACACTGTGGCAAAGAGATTTTTAAATGTTATAAGTAATGCTTTACTTCTAGGTTTCTAGGACAAATGCATGAATAACTAAAAGCAATTTCAATTTTAACAATAGCTAACTTATCCTGTAAAAGCAAATGTGCAATTTATGGGTCATCTGTTTAAACAATCTCTACAACTGTAATATAAGCTACAGAAGAAACAGTAAACATCAGTGCAGAACATAGTTTATTTCTAATATGTTTAGCTAGGTACTGAAAGTAAAAATAATTTAAAAAATGCCTTTATTAAAAATATATATTACTTTACTCACTTTCTGAAATCTGTTAGAAGTTTCAACATGTCTTCATTGGAAAGCTTATTGCTGTCCTGTCTATAGAGTGCAGAAAATCTGTTGGCTTTGTCCAGAGTTCCCTGTGTATCTTTAAATAAAGGCCTGAAATGGAAATACAAAATCTTCAGATAATGAAATGGCTGCTTAACTTAATAGACCATAATCATTTTTTATTATGCAACCTGTAGCACAATCCAAAATGTGCTTTTTTTTGGTACTTTTATTTAAAGAATGTTTTCCACTGATGAATATATACTTTGCTCTTGTACTGTACTGACAATCTAAATGCCAGAATGCTCTGCTGGGAAATTAAAAACTTAAATAAATAAAATAAATTATACAATGTGTTCCCTTATACTGCTATAATTGTGAGGGTTTAATTTTTCTCCTAGCAAACAATGCATGTTATAAGATACAACATTTATTTATGATTAGCCTGTGCATAGATTGGGAGTATAAAAGTATATATTGTATTGTATCAAAATGACATAGGCCATATACTTAACTACATAACCTACAAAGAAAAGCACACAGCTTCACTTCATTATTATTATTACATATCATATCTATGAGGGAGAACCCAAAAATTCACAGAATTGTTAAAAGATCTTTATTATAAAACTTTCAGAAAATTCCATTTTAATCATATTCAGAATAATTTAATTGAGATGCATTACACGTGTCCCAATGCTTCTCCCATTCTTGATATTATTTCTTGTTACAATATCTCCAACACGTCGCACGCGACCTACCAGTAACTCGCAACCCCTTTCCATATAGCTCGCCAAAGGGTTAATGAATCCTACATAAATCTGAAAACTTGATTAGTCAAATTAGGGGTGGGCGATCTTTCCAAAATATTATATCATGATCTTTTTTAACACAATATCACGATCCACAATCTGAATTGCAATCTATCTTTTCAATGTGGCATACACTTAGGAGAATATCTGGACTCAAACTCATCAAGACCTAAGAAACACTTTATTTTAAATATCAAACAAAGTTGAGTTCAATTGTTCTCTCGTTCGCGTGCTAAGCGGAGTTGAAGAATACGCTCCGAAGCTGGCGAGCGAGTGAGAAAGGCCCCTCCCCTAGGCCCGCTGCATGTTTCTTGGATTCGCACAAATAAATCGGTACTGCAAGCAAATTATGATACATAGCAAAATGAGAGAAGTCGTAAAATCAACAGGAATGTTCAAGCAAATTATCGATAAAAATCAGATCTAAATCCGTTAAGTAGTTCTCTCGTGAAAAGCGGACAGACATATAGACAGACAGACAGACATTGGATTTTATATATTGTATATTAGTGAACCTTCAAAATAATGCGCAGTTAAAGTTACAACATCATTCTCCGCATTTCTGGAGCTTAGTAGAACCAGATAACTTATAAGAATCTTCAACAAGCAGCTCTGAAAATGTCTGCTTTGTTTGGGTCTACATACCTCTGTAAGTCTGCCTTTTCTGACATGAATGTCATGAAACTAAAGTTCAGATCAAGACTGACAGATGAACATTTAAACGACTCCATAGGAGCAAATCTAAGTGGCTACACTCCCATCATACACCTCTCTTGTTGACTCCATGCAGTGCCAGTCATCTCACTAACTAAAAAACACATCACACATGCTACTGGACATGTGAATACTCTTATGAAGTGAAAAAGTTAGATGTAACAAAATTACAAATGAATAAGTAATATCTATGTATTTGTAATTGCAATGTTTTGTTTTGACAGCATTCATGTTTTAATTCAATAGTGTGAGATACACTAGAAAATGCATACAGACATACAAAATGCACTTGCTGGTGAACGAAATATTTTTTGTGATGTTTTAATACAAAATGTGAGTTGTGGACACCAACATTTTGTAAATGTTCAGGCAAAACAAGCTTATTCAGTTTGTTTGGATTGAAATAAGCTATGAGAATAAACTTTAGAAAACATGAGTAGCTCTCAGCCATTTTCATTTTGTAAAAGTAGCTCTCCGGGGAAAAAAGGTTGAAGACCCCTGATCTAGAGCCTCTGGTGAGTTTTCCTGTATTTCTTCCACAGTAGCACATCTTCTTCCTTTCAGTCTCAATTTTATTGGAAATAAATAGAAGTCTCTGGAGAACAAGATCTGGTGAACACAAGAGGTGCAAAGAAACAACCACATTGTTTATGATCAAAAATGCTTTGACTGATAATGTGGTGTGTGCAGGTGCACTGTCATGGTGCATAATGCAGTTTTGCATGTGCAATGGCTTAAAACATTTTTTTTTTTCCATGATGCTTCCTGTAGATGTCTCTGGACTTCAGTGTAATGTCATTGATAAACATTCTGTTTGTGTAGAACAAACTCTTTATCAATAACTTTGTCAATGTCAAAAATGTGATCATCATTGTCTCTTGATAATCTCTCCTGGTGGCTTAGAGAAAAAAAAAACTGCTGAAATCACCCGCATGACTGTAGAATAAATGCCAGAAATACACAGTCCATTAACTTAGCACGATGCCACTTTGTGGACTGATTAAACATATATTCAGGCACACAATAGTTAGTGGCATAGTCAGTAACTACATCCTACACATGTGTTATTGACTAATTCCAGGAGTTTTTGGATCCCCCTCATATATTATATATATATATATATATATAATATAAATAAAAAATTAAATGTCTGTCTGTATGTCAATCTGCTTTCGCGAGAGAACTACTTAATGGATTTAGATCAGGTTTTTATCAATAATTTGCTTGAACATTCCGGTTGATTTTGTGACTCATAGTACCAATTTATTTTGCACAAATCCGAGAGAGAAGCTGCAGGCCAAGGACAACGGCATGGGGCCCTCCTCACTCATGCGCCAGCCTCAGGGCATGTACCTTACCTTCACTTACCTAGCAAACGAGCGAATTACTTAACAGATTTAAATCATTTTTTTTTATATACTGTAATTTGCTTGAACATTCTGGTAAATTTTGTGACTTCTCTCATCCCGCTTAGAATCATATTTTGCTTGCAGGAGTGATATATTGACGCTAATCTGAGACAGAGGTTGCGGGCCAAGGGGAGGGGGAAGTGTAGTAGTAAAGTAGTAGTAAAAGTGGCAATAATAAAAGTACAGTACTGTCAAACGCAAAAAGTTCCTAACAGAATGTCAAATATTTTTAAAATACATTGGTTATTAAAAAGAAAGACAAAATAAAATTTTTGATAAACAGATTTTTTTTTTTAAACTTGATAACAAAAAGCAAAACAAAAAAACAAAAAATATTTACCTTGCAGCCCATGCAAATGGCATCCTGTACTGTCCTAGCCTGCTACATGCAACTTTGGCATTTTTAAGCACTTTCTGAGCAGCCTATAAAAAGAAGAACCTTTGTTTTATATGGGTCTTTGAAAGTCATGTTTCAATAATTAAAAAAAAAATACTTCTGTGTATCTCTTTTAGGCAAACATATTTTACAGAACAAGTAACGAATGGAGGTGTTTAAATAGAATCTCTAGACATTATGGACTTGATGGCCTCTTTTTCACTAATGAAAGTAATTATGTTTTACTGTGGCAGAAATAAAACATGAAAAATATATAGGCTTTGAGATTATCAGGTTTCTGCTAGATAATAAGCAGATTTTTTTTCTGATCTTACTTAAGTTCAATGCTTTTTTAAATATTCTGCAACTTACTCAAAATACAACAAAAGCTCAATTTAGGGTTAGGCAAAATGTCACATTCTTCCAGACTTTAACAACAGAAAATTGCTCTCTAAAAGGAAACTGGTTCCAATAAAAAGCTGAAGCACAGAACCAAACAGGTAAAACGTCAATTACTACAAATGCATGAAATTCAACATTCTGATACTGTGTACAGTTAAAGACCAGATAAAAGCTGTCTTTGTTAAGCTATCCATTCATAACATAAAACATCAGATTAACATATAAGGAGGATACCTTTATAGAATCACTACTTTTTGTATATGGCTCAGCACAATGTGTGATGCTTCCCTGTAGCACTTTTTCAATTCTAGCCACCAGGAAAATATCAGGATGTGGAGACATTACTGAGAATATACCCTGAAGAAAGCAAAAAAAAAAAACAAAATATAACTTGAAAAGATCCAATATTTTCAAAATGATTAATACATTAAAACTTCTATAAAATGTAGCACAAATACAACAAATAAGTGAAGCTGAGTAAAATTGTGATCTGTTTACTGCTATAATGCAGCTCAATTTTGTCTTCCCTTTTTGAAGTTTATTTAGTTTTAAGGTTAAAATTAGTGAGATGGACTAGCTATGCAGCTACCTCAGCACTCCAGAATCCCAGGTTAGTGTTTCCTCATTCTGATCATGTCTGTATATGGTTTTTCTCCAGGTATCAACATTTCTAAGATGTGAGTGTTAGGTTAATCATCCATCCATACACTTTCCAAACCTGCTTAAACATAGGAGGGTTGTGGGAAAGCTGGAGCCAATTCTAGCAAGTAGCAGGATCAGGACCAATCCCTGGATAGGGTGACACACTGATACACAAAAACACACAATAGGACATGTCTTTTAACTGTGGGAGGAAACTAGAGCACCCAGAGAAACCTGGTCTCCTTGTTGTGAGGCAGCAGCACAACTATTGGGGCACTATGCTATTTTTAAATTAATTAGTGACTAAATCGGTCCCGGAAGTGTAGGGGTGTGTGCGAGTGTAACCTGCAATGGACTAGGGCTCCATCCAGAGTTAGTTCCTATCTTGTGCTCAATGCTACCAACATAGGCACTGGCAACCCTGAACTGAAATTAGAAAATGATGAATGAAGAGATGGGTTGAATATTAGAAAATTTTCAACAACAGCAGGCCATTCAGCGCAACAAACTTTGCCAATTTTATCTCTCTAATTCCTCAGAATGAACATTAAATTGAGCTTTGAAAGGTTTCTAATATCTCACTATCTACCACACTATTTTGATAGTTTATTCCATGTGTTTATGTTTCTCTGTGTTAAGAAAATCCTCTGAACATTTATGCAGTATTTAAAAGTATCCTTAACATGTTTCCTTCTGTATCCATGTGTTCTTGTTGAAGAAGTAATTTTAAAGAAACACCCTGGACCAATTTGTACTAATCTCTTTCACAATTTTGAAAACTTCCATTATTTAATTATTAATTATAATTATTAATACTTATATAATATATTTATAAAATATAATACGTATAATAAGTCATTATAATTTATTATTTTGTGTTTTATATTTATAATTAACTTAGACCATTTTGCAGTTTTCACTTTTTTTTTTACCTTTGATATTACAGAGTATTTTTCTGTTGATCAGTTTAAAAAAAAAAACAATTTAAATTCAATGGGATTCAATATTGTATAACAATAAATGTAAACATTTTCAAGGGGGCACTGCAAATAACATCTGAATTAGATTATAAAAGGGAGCAGCTACAACATTCTTTTGCTACTATTTATTATGTCTTCATGAATTGGGCGGAGTGGTGGCTCTAAGGCTAGGGATCTGTACTGGCAATCGGAAGGTTGCCGGTTCGAATCCCGTAAACACCAAAAGTGACTCTACTTCGTTGGGCACTTGAGCAAGGCCCTTAACCTGCATTTGCTCCATCCTGGGTATGACGTTAATCTGCATCCAGTCCAGCATGTAGGTCCTCCAAACTACAGAGAAAAACCTGGAGGTCAGTGGCAGAATTGGCACTCCAGCCACCATAAAAAAATTCACACTGGTTCCATTCCATCTGAACAAGTGTGGTGCTGAGGTGTCATCTGTTGCATGGTCCTAATCTGGGATCCTGAGTTGGCTTGTCATGTGGTGGATGCGGCAATGTGCTGTATCAGCACATGCTCCTAACCTCTCTCTCTTACTCATGATTTGCTTTATTGGAAGACTTTGAGCTATCCAATCTTTGGGCCTTTTTTCAACAGAGACTCAAGAAAACTCAGTGGCTGATGAGAATTTGGCTTTGCTTCTGCTATACTAGAGACTCTTGCTTAATGCTGTTGATGAGGTTACTTCACAGCTGTTCATGTGTTTTGTCTTTCACCCCCTTTTTTGAGGTGATGTGTGTGTGTTTGTGGACTAGCATTTGACTTGAGACAAAATAACCCACTTTTCAGGGAGTGTGCGCCTCTGCAAAACACAAATGTCCAGTTTAAAAGAAAAGATTTTCTATTTAAAATGATTGTTAACATACTCTTCTCAATCCTGAGAGTATTACTGTGACTCACACTGCTGCTAGGCTTATACCATTACTCACCTGTTTGGGGTACTGCAAGAGACTTTCAGGAAGACCATTAAACACCTTCTGGCACCCCACGGCTGCCTCACCATTCATGTGTTGGGTGGAAGCACTTGGTATCATCTGCCTCACAGATGGATTATTTAGATCAACATGAAAGTCTGCTGAAATCTTGCAGTTGCTTTGGATGTCAAAGAGTGACAGAGTAACAAAGAAAGGCTCCACCTGAATTCAGAATTGAAAAAATGATGTAATTAACTGAACAGAAAAATACACTTAAACAACAGAAGAAGGGTAAAGGTTTAAAAGTTAAACATGGATTACCACGTAATATAACATGCTTGCATTTTCAAACAAAAAGCTAGAGCATCAAAACCATACTGTAAATAAAACTTTACTGATTAGCTATTGTCATGCATACATTCCAAAGGGCCACCTTCCTGGCTCACCCAAGGTATGTGGTACCACCCTAGAACAAAGTGGCATGTTCATTAACAGTTGTGTCTCCTTTTTTCCTTCACAGAGCTCAGAAACCACCCCATAAAGGCATAGGAGTCAGAGAAGCCCTGTCCCTTCTGGTTCCCTAAAGGGAAGGTGGCGTCTCATTTTAGACCTGACAGTTAATTAGGAAGGACTCCAGGCATGTAACAGCAGTTAATGCTGCTACAGGGCAATAAAAGGCCATTGCCTGTATGATCCTAATAGCGTAATTTTGTGCCTTTTCAGTTTATTTTTATTTTTTCATTGAATGAATATTTTGGGGCTCACTCTGCCTTGTATCTATATAAAATATCAGGAGGAAGTGCATTCACAACCATAATTTATACATTCATTTCTCATTGTGGGAAATTATAAGTAATTAATTTCAAAAGCATTTCTATAACAACAACACTAATGATCATTGTTAATGAAGAATTAATATTAAAACGTTACCTAAATACATTTAATTAAGCTTTTATAATAATTCAGAAATAGAGATACCAAAAACTACACAAGTAACATCAAGCTAGTATATTCTTTATACTTTAGGTTAAGTTAAAGCTAAATAAATCTAAAAGGCAAATGTTGCAAACAACAATTATTAACAGAAATTATCGAGGTAAACAGTGTTGAAGATAAACATAATTAAAATGAATAAAGAATGAGTTTAAAAATATTTAACTGCTATAGACTGCTCAACAACTGTGACTAAGGCTCCACTTAAGTGTATTGACTTTGACTGTTGCTCAGTCAGATAGTCATAAAATAACGAAAATTTCTCTAGCAGAACTTAACTTTTGATCAGCAATGTTGGCTAATGGACCACAAAAAATACTGTAGTATTTTTGCAACAGATTCAATAAATTGCTTCATCCTAATCGTAAGCTTCTACTGATGATTTTACCGAAGTGTTACAACTGTATGTTAAAAAGATCATCAGGACAAAGATCATTACGTGCATTAGCAGTGTTAATTTTTAATGGTTTTTAAAAAATGTATGATATAAAATGAGAGACCAGTTTAATAGGTACAATTTTCAAACCCACAATGCTTTTGCACTCAAACCACCTACCTTTTGTATGAGGTTCAGAGAGGCATAAAATATATTCTGGTGAAAAAGCCAGTCTACTCATTGGCACATTTTTGTCATGAAGGGCAAAAATTTCTTGTGCCAGTCAAGTATTGATCTACTTTTTTCAAAGGAGCCAATACTTGTATGTACCATGAAATCCATATAATCACAATCTCACAATTTATGGACACAGGATACATCAAACATGTAAAAAATCATCTAGCAACCATACCGTTGCTGTAGCTAAACAAAACAGCAGCACTCTTTATCATATACTGTGTTCTAACTTTTTCAGGTGGTGTTTTGTATTCTCTATAGAAATTTTCCTCCATAGGATTCAAACATGAACATACCATCTGCAGCATTATCAAATGGATAAGTTATAAATATAATTACTGCTTAAAAAGCATCTGTGCTTTTAATTACATCTATTATCAGATGCCTTATTCTTTACTGCAGTTCCCTTGATTCAGCATAGTTGTGTGATTATGTAATTTACTGTACATAAGACATGAAACAAAGAATGAAAGTGTCTACCCACTATAACTACTTATGTACTCATAAGTAGAAACAAAAATCTGTATTTCTAAATTTTGTTTTACTACATACATTTGTTGTGGGCCCTTCTTCATTTTCAGCAATACAGGTTTGAAGATTAAAAGACAAGTCATTGCATTTCACTAAAACTCGTTTCCCAAACTTTTCTTCAAATTGTTTCACATCTGGCTCAATCCCTGAGAAGTCAAGTTTCTGGAAAAAAAAATGGTTTGAAGAAAATTATAATTTGTAAAACCTTGAGAAGTAAAGGAGGAGAAGGGAAATCTGTGAATTTAAAATATGTAAAGTATCCAAAAATAAAAGCCTTTAACATCATTCAGTAAAACTATTCAGGTGTATTTATATTTGAGGTAAGCCTACTGAGCCTCACTAAAGAATGATTAAGATTTTCCTTTTCAAAAAATTAAATGATAAACAGTTAACTCATTCACCTTAGTTTTTAATGGCTAACAAGGCTACTTATCTACAAAAAGCCACACACATGCAACTCCTAAAATAAATATTTCATGGTGCATTTCAGTAAAAGAAAAAAAATTCTCATTTCATGTGATACACACCTTAAACTCTCCCATTATGAATCTGTGAATTCTGTATGTTTCACACACACAGTTGCACAATGGTTAATTGCTTAGGTTTTCCTCCCGCATCCCCAAGACGTGAATGTTAGGTTAACTGTTAATTCTGGCCTAGTGCGATTCCAAGTGTGGTTGCTGTGTAATGTACCCTGGAATGGTGCAGTGTCCCATTCACAGAAGGTTTCTGCTTTGAGTCCTGTGCTTCCAGTACAGGCTTTACCTATTGCAACTCTGAATTGGATTAAGCAGATTTGAGAAGTTTGTGTGATATTACTTAAGCCATGTTTGTTTCTCTTTAATTCTTTTTAGCTATTGACAACCATTATACCAGATCGTAGGCCAGAATACAGATAATTCCGAAATGATAATAATCTCCTAATTACTTACTTGTGTATCTGGATCCAGAAGGAAAAGCTTCAGTCGGCTTTCACTTTTTGACTTAATTTCAGTTTCTCTTACACTCTAAAGAAAAAACAGAAAAGAAATAAAATCTGGTTGTTTTGTATGTAAGTATTTGGGTGCATTGATGAACTTAATTGTAAAGTTAGTTTCAGTAACACACCATTATTATTATTCAAAGAAAGAAAGAAAGAAAGAATCAGTGTTTTTTTTTTCTATCCAAACATAGAAGAGCACTCCGTTAATTAACTGACCGAGAGCTTAGAGGAGAATTGTAGTATTATTTTATGTTCATTTTAAGGTGAAGCATGAGGAGGTATTGAGCAGACGGCTTCACTTGATGGTTTGAATGCAAACACAAAGAAATTCGGTTTTGAAAAAATTATCAAGAACTAAAGAAATGGTGGATGCCTGTCTTTGTTGCAATTTGCTAACCAAAAGATATGAGTAAAGGGAACACTGGATTTTATCATACAAAAATAAAGATATCAGCATTTCGAGGGCTGCACTGTGAGGATACTTTGTTTTACTTAGGATATCAAAGTGCCAGAAGGACAAGCCTGTGGATTTGTGTACAGCATATGAGCTGCAACAAAGACCGCCGATTATTTATTTTTTTTAATTTACAAGTGTGTGTCTGTATCCACCTTAATAAAAGGATAAGCGCCTGTCTGTCCTGTTGCTATGTCTCAGTCGTTCCAATAGATGGCACATCACAAACATTAATACTGCTTGTATGAATTCCATAGTAAATGGCATAGGCTGGAACCCTGTGCAGGGATAGGTCCTGCCTTGTGCCTGATGCTTGCTGCAATAGGCTCCAGCCGGAAACCCAGTTCAGGTTAAGGTGGGACTGAAAGATAGATAGGCAAATGAATTGAATGATTCATGTTTCATTGTAGTTATTTGTATGAAGGGAAATAGTACTGTTTCTTTTATATATGAGTGTTATAATGCATTATATATGAGTGTTATAATGCAATTCCTACATAAATACCCATCCTTTTTTTTGGTTTACTGTCCAGTGCTCTCTCCATGTCTATAAGGGTTTACTTACATCTCGTAACTGGGGGATATGTCCTGCTACTATTTCTGGGGTCAGGAAATGATTAGGAAACTGCTGAAGTCCCTCTGAATTTCTCTAGCAACCCCCGGGGTTTCCAGAAGTCCTGGAGTCCAGCCTTGTGTTAAAGGACCTAGTGACTCTTCGGACAACTGGCCATCATAATGGGAAATCAGGGAGACATACATTACAGTCTAAATGCTGCTACAGGTACCTAATGGGGGTTACATGCATGCACAGTAGTCATTTTCTTTGGCGCTCCATATAAAATATTAATGCATAATGCTCCCAATTAACAATTGTCTGTTGTCACTGGCAACAACACTGAGTATCTTACACCTGAATTTCAGTCCTGCTGCAATCATAGTCTCTGCTGTGTCCCCATTAACAGAGTACACTAATATTAACATTGTACAGCATCTCAGAAACAATTACACTTAAGTTTTAGAAAAAAAAGCATAGCACATTAAAGAGCTTTCTCTATAACAGACACACATTCCAACCTAGTGATTTATTTAAAAAAATAAATGTTCATAGCTTACAACAGGCATCAGTTATAAACAGATGTCATGAAAATAGCCATTATACTTTTGCAACAGTTGATTATATGCACATATGTAAAAACCAACAGAAGTAAATTTTCCATATAAACAAAAGATACAGCACACATGCAATATGTAAGTTTTTAACTGTATAATCATAACAAGTAGGTATTAGTAGCAAAACTTCACTAGCTTAGATGGCATAACATATGTTAGGAAGGAATGATATAACTCAATAATCCTGGAAGTTATTAACTAAACAAAGCATGCCTTTTATTAGCTAGTATGCTAATTATGACACAGCAAAACAATTAAAAATATACCTTGGCAATGTCTGGAAGAAAGCTATCCAAACTGGATGATGTATTATCTGCTTTGCTTAATTCATCATCTGAAATAATGAAGGAGACAGAAATATTAGGCACGGTCTTATGTGCTTAATGCTCACATGAATAAAATTGCCAACGTGTAACAATATGGCAAGAACAAACACTTATTAGTTACGTCACATTAGGGATATTATTAATCCTCAGGTACATTATATAGTCTCATTAACTACTGATTAATATCTTTGGCTTTTTATACCAAAGCTAAAACATCTCAAATCACTCTTTACGCTTACATAATGAACTCCATGGTACCAAAACAGCAACTGAACATACTAGAAAAAATAACACAAACCGCCTAGGTTCATTATCTTTAAACACTTGCAGTAATGACATTAGTTATAAATGCTTAAAAATCATCAGTTAAAACATACTGTGAATTACAGTAAAATAAAAAATTGATCATAATGAATATTATATTTCCAGCATTTTGTACAAAATTTTTATCTGACAAACATACAGCCCTGCTCTCTGGGAATGTGCACTTTATCAGTAAGACATTTGAATCTGTGTCTGCAACTGGGTTCCTCCGTATAACAGAGTTTTGATCTTGTGGCCATTTTGAAAAAAAGATTACCTTCATGTAGAAAACAGTTAATACAGTTCAGACATGACAAACAGATTTTAAGAAACTCTTTAGCTGTGCACATTACTTTAAGCTTTCAGTTTTCATAATAGTGATGAGCAAAACTTGTAGAGTTTGTTTTGCCATTAGTTCGGATTAAATCAGTAAAATGTTCAAGATCTTCAACAAAAACAGCTAAATACATTGAAGCCATTGGTGAAGGAGAAACTAGTTTTGAGTGGCTTATAATGGTGCAAAGGATTTTTAAGTTGTCTCTGATGGCTAGGAAAATTTCTGCCAACTATGCTGAAGTGAGTATTGTGGTCAAAAATGTGACTTAAATTGTCAGACAACAGTGTTAATCACTGTGCCATCGTGCTTAAAACAATGAAAGATACAAAAAAAACTACAAATGGCCACAAACCAGAAATACGTAAAAAAAAAATCATTGTGCTCAAAGAGTTTCTTATCTTCAGCAAACGAGTGGCTGTGCCACACTGTTTTTTTTTTGAAGTTGCATTTTGGCTGGCATCTGTAGCCACAAATTGCAGTAGAATCTATGCAGCTGGTATGTCTTTTTTGTTTCCTTAGCCACCGAACCACCGCCTTGGCTGCATGTGCTGTCTAACTCATTTCAGCCAATTCAGCCAGTATTCATAATTAGCCATGTGGTACAGTGAGATCAGTATTACATATTCTGCAGCAGTATTGGTGTAATATTCTCAGATAATGCTCTCGTAAAATGAAAATACTATGAGTTTTACTTACAGTCTTAACTCTTTGGATTTTTGTTTCTCATTGGCTTAGCTTTCAAAGTAGCAACTTCCTTTTAATATATGACATGCCTTATGGAAACAGTAGTATTTCACCAGTGACATTAAGTTTATTGGATTAACAGAAAATATGCAATATGCATCATAACAAAATTAGACAGATGCATAAATTTGGGCACCCCAACAGAGATATTACATCAACACTTAGTTGAGCCTCCTTTTGCAAATATAACAGCCTCTAGATGCCTCCTATAGCCTTTGAAGAGTGTCTGGATTCTGGATGGAGGTATTTTTGACGAGTCTTCCACATAAAATCTCTCCAGTTCAGTTAAATTTGATGGCTGCCGAGCATGGACAGCCTGCTTCAAATCATCCCATAGATTTTTGATGATATTCAAGTCAGGGGACTGTGACAGCCATTCCAGAACGTTATACTTCTCCCTCTGCATGAATGCCTTTGTAGATTTCGAACTGTGTTTTGGGTTGTCGTCTTGTTGAAATATCCAACCCCTGCAAAACTTCAACTTTGTGATTGATGCTTGAACATTATCCTTAAGAATTTGTTAATATTGGGTTGAATTCATCCGACCCTCGACTTTAACAAGGGCCCCAGTCCCTGAACTAGCCACACAGCCCCACAGCATGATGGAAGCCCCACCAAATTTGACAGTAGATAACAGGTGTTTTTCTTGGAATGTGGTGTTCTTCTTCCGCCATGCAAACCGCTTTTTGTTATGACCAAATAACTCAATTTTTGTCTCATCAGTCCAAAGCACTTTATTCCAAAATGAATCTGGCTTGCATAAATGAGCATTTACATACAACAAGCGACTCTGTTTGTGGCATGAGTGCAGAAAGGGCTTCTTTCTCATCACCACCCTGCCATACAGATGTTCTTTGTGCAAATTGCGCTGAATTGTAGAACGATGTACAGATACACCATCTGCAGCAAGATGTTCTTGCAGGTCTTTAGAGGTGATCTGTGGGTTGTCTGTAACCATTCTCACAATCCTGTGCATATGCTGCTCCTCTATTTTTCTTGGCTTGCCAGACCTGGGTTTAACAGCAACTGTGCCTGTGGCCTTCCATTTCCTGATTACATTCCTTACATTTGAAACTGACAGTTTAGACCTCTGAGATAGCTTCTTGTAGCCTTCCCCTAAACCATGATACTGAACAATCTTTGTTTTCAGATCTTTTGAGAGTTGCTTTGGGGATCTCATGCTGTCACTCTTACAGGAGAGTCAAAGGTAGGCACAACTTGCAATTGACCACCTTAAATACCTTTTCTCATGATTGGGCACACTTGTCTATGAAGTTCAAAGTTTAACAAGCTAATCCAACCAATTTGGTGCTGCAAGTAATCAGTATTTAGCAATTACATGCATTCAAATCAACAAAATGACAAGGTGACCCACATTTTTGCACAGCCAGTTTTTCACATTTGATTTAATTTCATACAACTAAATTCACTAAAAATCTTTGTTCAGAAAACACTCCAGTACTCAGATATTCCTAGGTAATGAAAGACATACCACTGTTATCTTTTTTGTTGAAAGTAGAGTCAACTATTATGCAGGCTGAGAGGGGTTTCCAAACTTTTTCTTATGACTGTATTTACGGTATATTTTTTAAAATGCACGTGTGGTGCAAGCCTGGCTAGAAAAGCGTGTGGGTAATGACATCATGCATGCATGAATCAGTTCGGGCCACACCATCAAATGTGAGGTGGAGTACGTGAAAGTCCAGTGCATGGCTGCTACAGCTCTGTGATGTCATATTGATCTTGCAAACCATTATAGTGCAACTAGTAAAAAAAATATGTGTTTAAGAAAGTTTCACAGCAAACTTCCAGGAAAATATTCAGCAAATAAAGCATGTTCAATGTTTTGGATAATTTTGCAGATTAACACAAGTAAGTATATATTCTGAAAATGCTACAACTTGTGGCAAAAAAAAAAATAAAAATGTGGATATAATGTTGTTTGTTGTCTGAGGAATGCCCTGTACATGGACATGATATGTACATGACTAAAGGAATGTCAAGAAAAGTAGCAATGGCATGAATTAAGATGTTTAGATGCAAAATGGGGGACATAATTTGGAAAAACCACTGATATGCTAGAGAAAAAAATCTTTCTGTTAACTAGACACTAGAATCCCTGAAGCCTACGAAGAAACTCGTAATCCCGGCCCACCTTAAATTCCTTCGCACCTCTCCATCTGTGTCTTTTGTTTTATAAATGTGTCGATCGGCACAAGCAGCAAGCAGACTGCTGTCCCATCCACCCTACTGACAGAGCTCAACTCGGGCAAAAAAGCTCTCACAGCTCAAGCCTTGTTTATCTCGGTGTAAGATGCCTGGTAAATAATATATTGTTATTTGGAACACATGCATTTCTTGTGTGTTCCATGTCTACAACAATCTATGTAAGTGTAGGATAACATTTATTGAGAGAAATGCAAGAAATGTTGAACACATACCTAAAACAGAAAGTTTTTTCATGTTTTTGTACTAACAACAAAATTTTGACATGAAGTGTATAATGTGTGAAAACTGAAGTCCAAATATCAAATAAACACTTTCACAAAAGGTGCACGTATAACAAAACAAGTGCACTTTTATTCAAGAATATAACAGAAGAAAAAGAACTCAGGCTAGGGTATAGCGCTAAAAGGTTAGCATTTTTTTTTTATTCGGTTTTATCCACTCAGTCGCGTTTATACTCCCCCAGACCTGCAACTAATGTTTTCAAATAGACATGCTATATATAGCAAAGGTGAACTCAGATGAGGATGAGCAATGCATGCCAAGCTCGCCATGGTATCATGCAAAGTTCTGTTTGTGATTATGTTTTGTGATAGTCTTTATATAAAAAACATTTATATGTTACTTATATAAAAACCACATTGAATGTTATTTACTGGTTTACCTTGATTTATTTACTTATCTTCCTACAGCGTAAAGTCACAAGTAGACTGCACAGCTTCCTGTGTTTGATTGACACAGGCATGCTGACAAAGTATATGTGTAATGCCACGAAAAGTGTGGTGGCAGCTTCCACCTGCAGCTATAGACTCTTCAGTACACGAGCCTGACTGTGTTGTCATACCATTACTCGCGTAATGAAGTGTCAGCATGGTACTGCCAGATCTAAACACTATCGTGGAGAGTTGTTAGCGTACTGAGAAGTCTACAGCTGCAGGTGGAAGCTGCTGCAGCACTTTTTATGGCATTACAGATATACTTTGTTAGCATGCATGTGCTCCAAATAATGATACATTATTTACCCTCTACAACTCCAGGAACCTTACACCAAGATAAACAAGGCTTGCGCGCCCTTGGCAGGGGAGATGGGACAACAGTCTGATTGCTGCTTGTGCTGATCGACACATTTACTAAACAAAAGACGCTGATGGAGAGGTGCAAAGGAATTTAAGGTGGTCTTGGATTACGGGGTTTTTTCGTTGGCTTCAGGGATTCTAGTGTTAACTGGCTTCTGTTGAAACTGAATCTGACAGTTTAAATGTCTACCTAACTCAAACTCACTGAAACTCTTGAAACTATTCTTATGCAAACATGTCAAGGAAGGCTGAAGAGGACTGCAGGTTAAGGTAAAAGAGTGTTAAGTTTGCTGCATTCATTTCAGGATTGATTACTCATTAGGAAAAATTAACCCTAACAAGACAGTGTGCAGCAGTAAGTAGTGCAATGGACACTAACACTCACAAATTTCACTCCTATCATTCTCTATGTAGCTGTGCACTTATTTTCATTGTAATATTTTTATTTAAGCAAATGTACTCTAGTTTCGCACTTGTAAAGCACCTTGGGATAGCATCCTAAATATTTTATTTAATTAAGAAAAAAATTGCAGATTGTTTTACGGTCAGAAAAAAGTGTGCCTCACCATCATGCGACTCCCCATTTCTTTTCTCCTGCATGACAGCTTCAAAGTTGCTCTGAAGAATTTTGTTCAAAGTTGTAATCCATTCCTCCATTTCAACCTCACTGTCTGCTGCCAAAAGATAACTGCTCTTATCTTGCATTTTGAGCTCAAAGGCAAAACGGCGCACTTTGTTATTCTGAAATAAAACATATGGCAGATGTTAAATTAAAAAAAAAGAAAAAAGCTGTATTCAGTTACAGTACCTATATAATTGGCACAGTGCAGCAAAGAACATGATTAATATTAACGTTCAGCCAAAACAGTCAGAACACAGAGGAGCAGCCTTAAACATTTTATTTAAAAAAATAAATTGTGTGATCCGAGTTGAAAAACACAGCATGCAATGTTCTCAGTTTAAACACTGAAAATTTATTATTTTTAATCTCAGGGCAGAACAAATAAAGAACAGATTCCATTCCTGAAATAAGAATCAATGGCAACAGTGGCAGCATCTACAGGTGGTGTTCAACAGTGGGGTATGAATCCAGAAAGTTTCCAGAAAAATGTGCTTACTTGGTTATCACTGCTTGTACAATTTCTTTGTGATATTTTTTATTAATCCCCAAGGGGAAATTGTCTTTTCACATGATCGGCCATTGTACAGCATCCTGGATCAATTTTCAGGTTACGGCCTCGCTCAAGGGCCAGCCGGAGAAGGATTGCATCGGGCAGTAACAGGATTTAAACTGGAAACCTTTTTTTTTTATTTATTTATTTGCTTTATACAATTTCTTACTATTTCTTGTTATTTTTCGCATACCCCTTGGGGTCAGAGTGTAGGGTCAGCCATTGTACATAGCGCCCATGAAGCAATTGCAGGTTAATGACCTTCTGGATACCAGTGCACATCTTTAGCCTCCGAGTTACCACTCCACCCAATTTATAGTCATCTGGACATTTCAGAACTGTAAGGGAGAGTTTTATGTCAATTGGCATTGAGACAAGAGATCTGCTACAGTATGTTTAGTAAATTATTAAAGGCGATTTAAGAGTTAATATGGTCAGACAACAGGCAAGGATGTTCATATCTTACAATAATTTGCACAGTTTTTTAAAATGCTGACAGAACAGCATATGATTTTTCTTCTTTTATAATTTAACAAATGAATTTAATTGACTGAAAACTCTCTTCTTATTGTGATATTCCTTTACTTACTCTGTAGATACCCGAAGTATCTACATTATCAGATTACTTAAAATGGATCTTTGTCTCTTTTTCAGTATTCATAAGTAACTCAGGGCGGCACAGTGGTGCAGTGGTAGCACTGCTGCCTCGCAGTTAGGAGACCTGGGTTCGCTTCCCGGGTCCTCCCTGCGTGGAGTTTGTATGTTCTCCCCGTGTCTGTGTGGGTTTCCTCCAGGTGCTCCGGTTTCCTCCCACAGTCCAAAGACATGCAGGTTAGGTGCATTGGTGATCCTAAATTATCCCTAGTGTGTGCTTGGTGTGTGGGTGTGTGTGTATGTGTGTGCACCCTGCGGTGGACTGGTGCCCTGCCCAGGGTTTATTTCCTGCCTTGTGCCCTGTGTTGGCTGGGATTGGCTCCAGCAGACCCCCGTGACCCTGTAGTTAGGATAGAACGGGTTGGATAATGGATGGATGGATGATTAACTCAAATTTGATGGTAAAATCAGCCCTTGAGTGAATGAGAATGGCTTGTGACATAACTAATGGATGAGTTTATTTTAATAGGACTAACAACTGGATATCAAGAGGCTAGAAGTTGATTCATGAAAAGTTGCAAACGAAAGTGTAATGTTCTCTATGTTTGGTTCCTCCTGAGTGCCTCTCAGTGTCTACCAACGCTGTACTTTAAACTGGTATTATCCAAAACTGACATGCATTTTTTTTTAGTACTTTTCTATAAGTAAATGTTGACTAAATGATTGGAATCAAAGAAGTTAAGTGGTATGATAATAAATGCTTGCAATTTTGTCTAAAAGTGTCGGAGACTAATTCTCGAAACAAATGTGAATTTTCTTTTTTTCTTACCTAGATGTACCTTTTCTTATACATTTTTGCCTGTATGTTGACAAAATGGTATCGCTTTCTTTCAATACTGTGCATACTTCCTGTATTAAAATATTAACCACAACACCTTGATAAAAATAGGCTAAAACAAAGACCTGTATATTTGCTGGGTGTCTATAATATAGCCAGTCTTAAACCACCTGGTAAAAGAAGGAACAAAAAAAAAAAAAAAAAAAAGGGAGTATACAAACAGTGCTATAAGCAATTTACATTTAAGTGTGTTTTTGATAACATTTATAGCATTATGGGACAGCACCATTCGGCAGGTTTAGGTGTGCTAGAATAACAGTGAGCAGAAGGCGTGACACTGTAAAAGTTAAAAAAAAAATTATAGAGTTCAGATTTGGAAAATGACTTGAGATGAAGGCTTCCTAATGCTGAAGAAGTGAAACCAATAATTAAAATGAAGTGCTGAAATAACCAAAGGTCATTCAGAAATGTAAGTGTAGCACAAGAAACAACCTAAAAAAGATGTGTTTATTTTAGGTGGTAGGTCAAAATGTGTTTTTGCTGCTCTTTATGGTTTCTTATGTTGTATTTAAAAACGTCTTTTGAATACTGCATCTTTTTCTCCTCACTTCGATTTTAGTTAACAATCAACCGACTGATACTAAGTGATGTCACTAACATGTTGCATTATGTATGCTTTGACTGGTGCAACCTGTAGAATATCAGTGAGGAACATTTTTGAGGAAAATAAAGGTAACGTTTGCCCTTCTATTTTGTTATTAAGAAAATGCCTTTTGTACCAGTTAGGTAAGTTTTTAGTGCAGTGTATAAGGTCATTTTTTAAAAAAAAAAGTATAAAACTGCAAAACTGACACTGTTGACAATGACAACTGACAATGTTTTTTTATTAACTTACAGTCTAGTCAGTCTGTCCAGTTAAGGGGTGTGTGGAACTGGTGCTTATCGCAGCATCACTGAGCAAAATGCAGAAACCAGCACTGAAAAGAACATAGGAGCAGCATTCATTCACAATTACTTAATTTAGTGTCACAAATAATCCTTAATATTGCACATTCTGATTAGCAAACTAGGATAATGGAATGATGAAAACTGTCCAGAGCATTGCTATACTATGTACAAGCGCTTCTAAACTAAAAGGAGAAACAAAAGCCTCGAATCAATGGAACTTTAGTTACATAAAATGGCCATAAATGTGTCTCTATGATAAAACTTTACTAAACGCATATATTAAAACTGCAGCTCAAAGCAAAGGCCTCGTTGGTGTGGCAATTTAACATTTATTTGGTATTTAAAAGAACAACAAGAATCACACCTATTCAAAACACAAGATGAAGTAAAAACACATATGTGGCAGTTAAAGATGAGAGGTTAATTCAAGTCTATTTCTGTTTGTTATCAGTAATGAAGTTTTCAGCTGTGGAAACTTCAAAAACAAAATTTATACAAGAAGAAGAGAGAGCCACCATAAAAAAATGAAAGGGCTAAAATGTGCTCTTCTTGAAATAGTTAGAACATTAAATAAACCTCTGTGTTTTCTTCTGTTCACAAAAAGGGGTCTCCTATCTGCATGGCTATGACACATCCCAGATTCTTTGAACATTCAGCTCCATGTCATCACTCACTCTGATTCTGTTCCAAATATTTTTCTCTTTTCTTTGTAGTTCTTCATCTCCACTTATTAAAACATGTCTGTTTATAGAAACAAAATCTGAAGTAGTGTATTAGTTCCAACTTGCCATAATAACTAAACCACCCATGAAAGAAAGAACACTGCTGAGCACTATGCACAAACTACAGTAACTGCTATGTGAAATTTATTTGTTTATTTTAAACTCTGTATTATTATACATTTATCCACAGAACTTAAATTCTCCACGGTTAAGGAATATTGAGGTGTACTGACTTGAACAAGGTAACTTGGAAATACCGGGATTACAGTGTGTAACCTTAGGGATACCCTAACATAGACAAGCCTTGTACATGTAATTTAACATTTCAAAGTTAAATAATTTTGCATATGAGTACTCGTACATTTAAATCACAATGTATGGTATACAAGATTGCACATTTTTATTCCAAATTTGATCATATTTTGCATGTTCACATCTCTAAAGAATAGTTCTTTACTAGATTGTACTAATCTATTTATTGATAAACTGAACTTCTGTTTACAAATTTGTGTCAGTGCTGGTGATGGCACTACCAGCAACAACTGGTACATAATGCAATGCTACATAACTGAAAATATCTACACTAGCTACTGTAAATATACAAATTGCACAAGAATTTTGGCCACATGGTAAGCTGAAAACACCCATCTGTTACAAGACACTCACTCTTTGTGAACACCAGGAACATCAATTATTAAGAATACTCCACAATGCAAAATCTTTGTCACTGAAAGTTGCTTTAATCCACCTATTTTCATAAACCTGCTCCTAATATTACAAATGCAAATACAATCAGACAACACATGCATCACTGCTTTTAAAATCATCACTCTTCGCTAATGTGTCCGTATCACTGATATCAAAAAACATTATTATTCCTCCATATATTTAGAGTTTTCCTGGATAATGGTCAATAAGATGGCAATATACCCAAGATGACAAATATTTACCACCTGGCAAATACAGCAGTTTTGGGCCCTTTTCAGCTGTCTAATGTATACCTTTAGGGATTAAAGGAGTGGGTGAGGGGCAGATTTCTAATGTCTCAACAAAAAGTAAAATATTCATTGAGCAATACTGCCTTAAAGATAATAATTGAACACATTAAAACAGTTTATGATAAAATTGTTAAACTAAAATCCCAAAACATTTTGACAAACAGGCTATTGATGTATGTTTAAAGTACTAGTCATTTATTTAATTCAAAGACATATTTTACACAAGTAAATCAATGTAAAAGTCTGGTTTCTAATAAAATGATCAGACAGTGTGAAGCAACTAAAATAATGTCTAAGCCTTTGCACATGTCTTTCAACAGTTGTGAAAGTGTACTTTTCACTGTGGGATGTGTGATTGGTATGGCAAGAAAGGCTGATTTTTAAACAGATTTGTTATTATCATTAATATATTATCAGTCACGCGTAGAACGTTTAAAATAATACTCTGATCTGCATGACATTACTAAAAAATGAGACATGCAACAAGAATAATTTGGGTAATTTCTAGCAGAAAATGATCATCTACAGCAGGTGTAATTTGGTTTATTAATGTAAGTGATCTGACCAGTTGTTACCTTACCATTTCTTTCAAAGACGTTATTGCTCTATTCTGCAAACTATTCTGGTCTTCCTTTGCAATATCCAACTATTCATCCGAAATGGAATTTAAGTTATATTTTGGTGGCAAAAGCATTTTTCTGTACTCATGTTTGTTTCAGTATTACATTATCGGTCAAATGGATCATTTATTTTTCATCTATGCCTAAAAAAATCAAGGTCATTAGAAATGTGCCAGTTAAGAGAAAGGGGAACATACAACAAGGAATGCCTTACACCTCAGTGGTGCCAATGAATTAATTATCAGCATTTTCTGTGAGTCATATCTATCTCTCACTCAATCCCCATGATTCTTGCAAGAGTCTTGTGATTCAATTATTATACAGCTGCTTTTTTTGGAACATGAACATATGAATTTTGCTTAGGTTGAAACTAATGAAATCTTTTTCTAAATGTCATGAGTTGGAAAAGTAATAAATAATTCAAACACATCACCCCAAGAAGCAGGCCACAACAGGGCAACAATAGGTTCTTAGACAGAGAAGCAAAAGTGTAATGAATTCTTAATTGTTCTTTCGAGAAAGAAAAATATAAGATTCAAACCATTCAACTACACAACTGCCTTAATATTATGAAAGATACAAAGGAGTACTGAACAGTTTCTGTCAGATTTATCTGGCTGCTTTAAAATCCAAGAGAGCACAATGATTGTTTACCTTATAGCAACGGTTTGATCTTTACATGACACTTAAAGCACTATGAGTAATAATGAACTAATATTTCTTTCACAAATATTTTACGGAAAGGAATGACATGTATCCTAGTAATTAAAAGGCTTATTTTTTATACCACGAATTTGATGTCAGTATCATAACCAGTTACACAAAACAGGAGTGTTCGTCCACAACTTCCTGAAAGTCTGCTAATCAATAATGACTATGATATAATAAATCAAGTAGTAGTAACTCAAAACTAAGACAGACAAAGGGTGTGATTGATCTGTTTTACAAATTCAAATTGTGAAAAGATTCCCTACTCAGATTAATCCAAAGATCTTTGTGCTTTGCAAGTCTTACCTAACATTTTTTTCCAAGTGTAATATGCTTGCTCCAACTGAAAGTGATGGTTAAAATAATTATTAGTTCTGAAAATCCTACATCTCTGTTTTTTTTTTTAAATGACCAAACTATTTCTTTAGCGACTTCTATGTAATTTCACTTTATTGCTGATATTCCACTGAGAAAGACACACCAAATGTTTTCTGATCAGTAAACTGTGAAATGTATCTATTTTGACTGTTTAAATCTATATCAGCATGCCATCTATATCCAAATTCCATATTTACACACTATAGGATTCAAAAAGGACCAACACATATAAATGAACAAGACTGTAATCAGGTGAAACTCTTTTTATGCAATACTATAGTCTATGCTTTGTGTTAGCTACACAAAAATTAAATCTCTTAATTAAAAACACGCAACTAATAACAATTTTGCTAACTGAGTATCTAGATAATAATCATTTTGATTAACTGATTCATTGGGTGTTTTTTTTAAAAAAAGCAATGCTTATACAAACGCGAAAGAATTTTATTCAAAATTGAAAACATTTTATTCCTTGTACAATGCCCTACTTGTTAACAACAGAAAATGTATGCTCTAAAATAACAGTTGTCTAAAAAGAACATTTCTGTGTGCTCTAGCTTAACACTTTCAAAGCTACTGTTGACTATTAACTATTGTTAAGTGTCCACAAACATTGTTTGGTTTTATCTACTAGTTGATAACAAAGATAGCAAGTGAGTTGAATCTTTATAGCTAGTGTCAAAAGATATTCCCTACACAGAAACTTTAAAATGCTTTAAAAAAATAGAATTTTACCCAAGTATAAATGAGAGAAGAATGACCAATTAATCCAATGCATTTTGTTCACAAGTGTTCAGGGCTGTGCTCTTTCACCAAGTGAGGTCATTTTTACAGATCTTTCAAAATGCAGATTTCTATTAAGTGTAAAGTTGAAATGAGTCTACCATAGTTTTGAGTTATTTGCTCTTCAATCCTCCATTTAATTAACACCTTCTATCTCTGCCACATTTCAAAATGTCCATCCATCCATTATCCAACCTGCTATATCCTAACTGCAGGGTCACGGGGGTCTGCTGGAGCCAATCCCAGCCAACACAGGGTGCAAGGCAGGAAATAAACCCTAGGCAGGGTGCCAGTACACCGCAGATTTCAAAATGTGATTAACATTTTTTTTGGTAAATGAAATGATGTATGTAACAAGGCAATTAATCAGTAACGAAATTCACGGGCAACTGTTTTCACCATCAGTTATTATCAGTGATATGAGTTAGTAGCTTCAGCCCTATTTATAAAATTTATTCATTTGCCCTTTTTTGGAAGAATGTGCAACTCTCATAATTAGATTAGTAGAATATAAAGGAAGGTAAAAGCAAATCTATCCATATTTGATGGAAAATAATTAGTACCAACACATTCAACTTACATCAGCTTTCATTTATAATAAACTAATATTTTTTTATGGTTTGCCCATTATAAAGTATTTTATTTATTAATTTTGGGACACTTTTTGTTCAGCTTTTTAAAATAATTTCACCATGCATTTAAATTACAGGGTAGCATGGTAGTAGTGTTGCGGCCTTGCAATAAAGACACCAGGGTTCATATCTTGGGTCCTCCCTGTGTGGAGTTTGCATATTCTCCCCCTGTCTGTGTGAGTTTTCTCTGGGTGCTCCAGTTTTCTAGCGCAGACCAAAAACATGCATGTTAGGTGGATTGGTGATACTAAATTGGCTCCAGTGTGTTGTTGGGGTAAGTGTGTGTGTGTTTGCACCATGATGGACTGTCCCACTGGATTTGTTCCTGCCATGCACCCTCATGCTGGCTGGAACAGGCTCCAGCCCCTGCCACAGTCCAGCTCAGAACTATGCAGGTCAGAAAATGACTGATTGACTTAAATCATGTTTGTGAAGTATTTTGATCTTTTCTCATTTTATTCACACATAATCCTCCACGAATTATACATCAATGCATTGATATACAACTGTATAAAACCTTTAAGGCTTAAACTTGTTTACAATGTGATTACCAATGTGGGTGGATTAACAATCAAAGGCTCCTTTACATATTAACAGCATATTTGCTCATACAAATTGTTAATGTATGTACGCTTACAGCTATTTTGAGAATAAATATTTATTAGAAGATTGCTCAGTGTACGGTCCCTCAAAGTCCCATCTTCTGGTACAGTTACATACACAAGCTCCTGTTTAAGTGTCTTTTTTAATGAAGCTTTATTTTAAATGGAATTTAGAAATAGTTAACTTCTCACTGCAATAAGTAATGCAGACATTGCACTAAGCATATTGCTGCACACCATACCACGTTGGCACAATGATGTACTATGATTAATTTACAAGTCATCTCAAAGTGTAATGCTTACATAAAATACAGTATAAGAAAAAAATATCATTGTATTATGTGCATTGTTTCTAGTTGGTTTAGGAAAGTGACTCTACCTGGACTACACCCATGCAGGAATCAAGAAATATTGACCCTTTGGGTTCTCTGGCAAGCTTTTCATCCTTATAGAAATTAAGATTGTACGATCCATCACCAAGCTGTGTCAGATGGAAATATCTTCTTTTGAAAGACTGCAACAAATGAGAAAAAAATACAAAGAAATGAAATGAAACTCAGAAAAACTCTTAAATTCAGGTCCAGAAAATATAAATTGATAAATACATTTAGTTAACAACTAAAATGAATTTCAAAAATACATGAACAAAAAATACAAATTGCTAAAGGAATGCTCATTTATAAATATAAAATTCACAAATTAACACTAGAATCCCTGAAGCCTACAAAAAAACTCAGGCCACCTTAAATTCTCTCACACCTCCTCATCAGTGACTTTTGTTTTGCAAATGTGTCGATCTGCACAAGCAGCAAACAGCCTGCTATCCCATCCCCCATCGACGCAGCTTTAGTCGTACACAAAGTTCTCCAAGCTCAAGTCTGTTTATCTGGGCATGAGATGCCTTGAATTGTATAGAAATGTCGAACACATAACTAGAACAGAAACTTTTCTCATTTTCTACTAATAATTGGCAAAATGCTGACATGAAGTGTATAATGTGTGAAGACTGCATTCCAAATATCAAATAAAGACTTTCACAAAAGACACAGATACAACAAAACAAGTGTGTTTTTTTCTAGAATTTAACCAAAATAAAGAAATTGGGATATGGTACGACAAACACACACACACACACACATACATAAATACACACATATACATTTGCTTGGCTGGTGCAGAGGTAAAAACTGCTGCCTCCAAGTCGAGAGGTTGCAGATTTGATCCCGGGTCCATCATGCATTAACTGTTTTGAAAATTGAGCGGCTATTATTATTACTATTATAGAATAAATACATACATTTGATATATTTGAGTCTCTAACACCCGGTGTAAATTTATGGTACTTGTAAAAGTTAGTGTTTTGTTTTATTATTTACTTTTATTCTTTCAATCACGTTCACGTTCCCCCGATTTAACAATGCTAGTTTTCAAATAAACACATGCTATAACAGAGGGTTCTACATCGGAGAAAGAGAACAAAAGCCCTCCCCGCAAGAAACATCCACTCACACATAAGAACAATGCAGCTGCATTAGGCATAAAGGCGAAAGATGGCACCATTTAGATGCAGTAAGAGTTTGGGTGTCATCCTGCCAGTGAATCTGCCACACACATGTCCTTCAGCAAAACTGCAGGGCCTACAGAGCTCGCCAAGATATAGTGCAAAATCCTGTTTATCATTATGTTTTGTGATGGTCTTTATATAAAAAACTTTTATATGTTACTTGTATAAAAGCCAGATCGAATGTTATTTACCTGTTTATCTTGATTTATTTACTTATCTTCCTACAGAGTAAAGTCACAAGTAGACTGCACAGCTTCTTGTGTTTGATCGACACGGGCATGCTGACAAAGTACATGTGCAATGCTACTTCAGTATGCAAGTGACTTTAGCTGCAGGTGGAAGCACTTGTCGCACTTTACACAACTGTTGTTGCAGTTCTGCCTTTGTCCAGAGACGGCTCAATAAGCTTTATGACCTTAGTCTTGAAAGTCTTTCTGGGACAACTGGGATCTTTTCCTGAATAAGGTGGGGGATGGGATAGCTGACTGCCTGCTGTTAGTGCTGTTTGACACATTTGCAAAACAAAAGACGCTGATGAAGAGGTGCAAGGAATTTAAAGTGGCCCGACATTATGAGTTTTTTCGCAGGCGTCAGGGATTCTAGTGTTAACAAAGCTCTTACTGGAGAAACAAGTACATTAATTTGCAAAAACCCACCTTTGCACTTACTTGATGAAAGTGAAATACAACTAAGAGCATGCAATAGAGGCTGCAGTTTTTCAGATTGTTTTTTGACGAGGTTCTGGAATCCGCAAATCACTTCTCTTTCAGATAACTGCAGACCAGTTGTTGCAAGTGAGGTGCCTGCCTCATTGGCACAGTGGTATTCAGAAAAAAGCCCTGTATATATTATGTATGTGTATATAATATATAGTCAGATACATGCGCATGGGAGACCATTTACAAATAGTGTCAATTCTCAGTCAGACCGAGGGTTGGTGCTACCTTCTCATATTCTCTCCTTTTGTCCTTCTGCAAACTGAGTGAAGACCGTACTTTCCATCCAGTCCAGAAACCACCTCCAAAGACATCACATCATTTCCTGGCCTCCCTGACTCCACCTTTTCCTGCTTGTGCAATATATAAAGCACAGAACTTCCTTGTTAGCCAGTTCCTTTTTGAACTCCGTCTGTAAAGACGTGCATTTTGCGTGGCTGCCTGATTTTTCAGTATATGGTGTGGTCATCCCCAAACTTTATTCTGTCTCTGACTATTTTCCTATCATTTTAAATATATACAGTATATATATATACAGTGTATATATATATATATATATATATATATATATATAGTTATAGTAGGGGGCTCTACCCCATGCTCGCCAACCCCTTCCCCCGTTCCCCTGCAGCACTACGCAGCGTTATGAAGAGGGGGGCTGAATGCACCCCATGAAGACTGGAAAAAATGATTCCTCTAGAAGCAAAACTTTACATTTCAATCCATCTGCATAATTAAAATTCTACATATAGGTTTTTTTTTTATATCTAATACCACATATAACATTAATTAGCTTTTCTTTTTAATGTCTGAGTAACTGCTTAGTTAGATGCATACACACACATATATATTTGTATATATACACATACATATATACACATACAAATACACACTTACACATATACATACATTTACACATAGACATATACATATACATACATACATATACAGTATATATACACACATACACATACCTTTTTGTTTCTGCCATGTGTAATTTTGAGGGATTTGCACATATGTATATGCTTTTGCATTTACTTCTGTTTTAATCAGTTCAAAATAAGCCATTAATTTTGTATTTCTATTTTTCATTACCTTTAAAGCTTCTGCTTCTTTGCCCTCTTTAAATTGAATCATATTCTGACCTGGTAAATGAATCGTTAATAATTCAACAGAATGACTTTGACCGTACATTGGCAATTCCATTAAATGCCACCCACTTTCCATTGTACTGACATACCGAGTATCTAAATATGCTTGAACTTCATCCGGAGACTGTTCTTTGGATAAAGTTATGAGTACTCTATCGTGCTCTTTATGAATGTACTTGTAGATGTACTTAATACTCATTTCCGATGCACAATACTCAACATTAATTTTATAATCAAATCATTTGAGCAAATACAGGTTATATGGTACAATCATTGAAAGAGAGAGAGAGAGAGAGAGAGAAAGGATGGCAGCATAACTCAGCCGAGATGCCCAGGAAATGGAAGGATGGGGAAAGGCAGCATCTCTAGGGCACTGTCTCTGCCAGTATGCTAGATGACAGCTCCCCTGGGTTTCAGCGGTGCCCCAGATTCCTGCATGGAATCATGGATCTTGGAGTCCTTTACCTCAGCCCTGTTGGGTGCCATGGGTGCCACTAGGGAGTGCTGCAAGGACTGAGAAGCCCTAGGGCATGGAATTTCCACCTCACCTGGAAGTGCTTATAAGCCATGTGGGCGGAAGAGCAGAAGCACTTCCAGGATAGCCAACATGAAAGGAGCAGACTGCTTCACAGAGATGAGTGAGAGTTGGGTGGAAGGCAGACAAAGCACACACACACACATTCTATATGAGTATCAGCTTTATAAAGATGAAGTTCAAGAATCCTACCCTCATGGTTACACTGATTGCACTGTTCATGTTGCCTTTGTAAAGCCATCCATGTTTTGTTACCCCACCCTTCTGGGAACCCAGGGACGCTGTATCCTGGAAGAAAGAAATAAGTCCATTTGAAAACAAACACACAGAATTATTTTATTTGGCACTGAAGTAACTCAAATAATGCATGTCAATCAAGCTCAAATGAAATGCACCATTTGCAGTGAACAGGTGCCAAAGACAAAGACTCACTAACAGAAGACAAAATGTGAACCATAAAGTCATAGCCAGTACAAAAAGTTTTTGAAGAATAACAAAATATACCAATAAAAGTTGGTCATTAATATAATATCTTACAAATTACACATCCTGAGAGAAGCATTCTTATTGAATTAAAAAGGAATGCAGTTATCAGTACAAATATGCTTTTCTACAGGAAGAATTGCAAGACCTGCTCACGGCATTATTGATTATTAAAAGAATTTAGAATAGAATTTTATAACATTTATTTCATACCAAAAATATTTAATTTGCATTTTAGTTTATAATCGGTATACCATTTTAAAAAAATAAATGATTACAGCAATTCAAAGTCCATCCTGGATATAAAAGGTAAGAAAAAAAATGCATAAAAATTTTTAGAAACGCTGAAAAGGTTAATTAGAATAGTTCTTTTTGTTACATCTCTCCCTAGAAGTTACTTGGTGCAGGACTAATATTGCCCGGGAACTGCTGAACTAATTTCCTTAAGTCAATTTTGAGCTCTTAGATAACATCCAACACCATTGTTGCCTTTGTGTCACACAATTTAAGATTTTCTTTTCCAGATTGTTTTATATAAGATATTTTTAAATCTCCTATACACTTACATGCACATTGAATAGTACTGTATATCGGTATCAGTCATTGCTGCATTTTTCATACTATTGAACACAAAATATACTTGATCAATACTGACTGGAGTACACCATTTTTATGAATTCAAGAAATGTATACATTAAAAAACTGTAAATATTAAATTGCAAACCATTTAACAGAATTATTTTTGTGGTATGTATTCACACCACTTTTTACTATATGATAAACTCATGCAAAATGAGCAAAAAATAATAAAGAAGAAATCTACCTAATTCATACATTAAAAAAAAGCATAATTGCAACTGAAAAAGCAGATAATAACTATGGTCAAACCAAACATTAGGCATTTAACTGATGATGAAACTAGTTAAGATTCTGATACTTGTGTCAGTCAATGCAGCAACATTGTTTCAGATAATGCAGCAACATTTTTTCAGATAATGCTGCAGCATTGTTTGGCACTATGAAAGAAAGAGAGTGGTGTTGCAGGGCTGCAAATTGAGTAAGCAGAGCATAGATTTCATATGAATATGAAACCATGAAAAACTATTCACTATAATGTGAACACGGCTTAATTGGTCACTTCTTTACAAGCTCTTAATAAATCGCTTCAATGTACTGTATATAACTCATGCTAAATGCTTCATGAATTGGTAAAGCATTGCTTCTGCAAGTTGGAGATATATTGATAGACTGAAATATACATGACCTAATCTTACGTTTTTGTTTTTAAATCTGATTATTATTCTACATAATTTAGTATCATAATAAGACTGAAAGGCAGTCTTTAAAAGTATCAGCTAATGTATTCTTTTATTATAGAATTATACTTTACCAAACAATAATTGTAAAGTGTTTTATTTTCAGGTAGCCAATCCTGTAGCAGGACTCAAGAGGACTACAGGATGTTCTGTGTTATTATTATTATGTCAAGTCAAGGCATATCAAATCTTGCTTTGTAAAGCTGCCAGAGTGAAAAGCTCATTTCAAAAGCTGAAGACAGTGGGGATTAAAGTAAACAGAATTATCCAATTTATTATTATTTAAAGTTTCAAAAAGTGGTGTGTATATGCATGGCTGAAATGGTGCAAACCTTATTAAATCAATTGAATTATTTCCCCTGCATGGCTTCAAGAGATGGGAGCACAACTGAATATGTATAAGCAACACATCAGGCAAGCTATTTCCTGATTTCTATTTAATAACATTAAGTTTATATTTTAATACATTATTTCATATTACTGAGCTAAAGAGAGGCAGCATGTTGCATATTTATTGGTTATGCAAGTAAGAATTACACTGTAATTGGTATATATCACAGTACTATTACTTGGATATTTTAATACATTAATGATTATCACAACATCAAAGAATGACAACACATTACATATTGGTTGTACTGTACTGTGTACATGTGACAGCACTTCTACTTACTATTATACTATGAAGCATACATTACTGGTTAAAAGTTTTGTAACACCACAGTTTTGGCAGTTTTTCATCAAGTTTAATCAGCTGAAATGCAACGAATGACCCAAAATGGTGAAAAGGTAAGCAGTAAACTGCCAGATGTTTAAATTTAAAGTTTAGGTTAGCAAAAACTGAAGAAAATATTAGAATATTACAAAAGGGCCATTTTCAGGGAAAGCAGTAGTCCACAGCCTGTACTGTATTTCAAGGCCCTATTTACAAAAGGGCCATTTTCAGGGGAAGCAGCAGTCCTCAGCCTGTATTTCAAGGCCCTATTTTGTTCTTTAAGGAATAGCTTTCTTACTGCCTCTTGCTCTGTCAAACTTACAGCACAAAGTCTCCTCTTCACAGTAGAAACTGAAACTTGCTTTTTTTCAACCACTGTTAAGCTCTGATTGAAGCTGTTCTTGAAGCTGTTGTGCTGTGAGATACCTATCATGTAAGCTGGTGACCCTGAGATACTTGTCATCTGATTGGGTTGTGACTTTGGGTCTGCCAGACCTCTTCATATCAGAGTTCCTTCCAGTTTACAATTTCCTTTGGATTATGTAGTACACCATACATAATTACAGTTTTTTGCCATTTTCACTGTATATTGCCCAAATAGTAGTTTAGAGAGTGTAATAAAACAGTCTGTTCCAACTCTTTTAAGAGTTTAACTTTTAAGACAGACAGAGGGTTTTTAAGTAATCAACAGAAGTTGGGACACCTGTGCAAACATTAATTACTGTTGAACATCTGTAGATTGTAACCTATTGGTTGTTCCCTATAGAAGGCCCATTTGTAATATCCTGATATATAATTTTTTCTGAATTTACTACCCTAAATTTTAAAGTTAAAACTCTTAACAGTTTAATGCTTACCTTTTCACTTTCACCATCTTAGGTCATTCATTGCATTTCAACTATATAAATTTAAAGAAAAACTGGAGAAACTGAGGTATTCTAAAACATTTGACCGGTAATGTATGAATATTTGGCAAAATAAATAAATAAACAAAAGTTAATTAGCTTGAGAAATGAAGGAAACTAACTCAAGGGAATTAAATGTGACCATACTGAAAGACAGAAAACATACATGACTGCATGTCACTGTGTACTATATACTAAATATTATGTGTGTGTGTGTGTGTGCGTGTGCATGTGTATTTGTTTTAATTTAGTAGCAGAATTTTAATAAAATGGACATTTGGTGAAGATAATGAATTTTTTTTTACTTACTTCATCTTTTTCTACTTCTTCATCAACTTCAAACACATGGACCGGCAGCTTTTCAGGTCTTGATATTTTACTAAAACACAACAACGAAAAGATTTGTAAACTTCATCAATGACTACTGGATGCATTTTCAAGCAGCAGAGTTGTGTTTTTATGCAAATGGCATTATTTGAACACATTAAAAACTAAAATGGCAAATTTCCAGGTTTGTTATTTCCAGCTTATTCCTGATGAATAAACAAACAAATCAATAATAATTAAGTAAAATTTTTAAAAATCAGCATGCTCTAACTCTGCAGTTTTTAAACTGAACATTGTATTTTCTAATATCCTCCTTAAGCAAATATTTTGACATATATAATAAGAAGTTTATTCAAGTCAGAAAGGTGGTGAGAAGGAAAACATTTTAAATTCATATCATTCCCAATTATAATTACCAGTTACTGAGAAACAAAAATGATAAGTAACATAAGATGTACTGAGATATCTGTCTTTTTATTTCTTATTGAAATATGGCTGAAAGAGCAAAATGTAAATATTGATCAACATGTTCACCTAACTACTAAAATACTAAGGCTCATGAAAATGAAATCACTCAAAAAGGTAATGTTAGAGCGTAAGGTAATAAACATGAGTAAAATAGTATGATTGTGAGAAAAAGTATTATATTTATGGACCTCACATCAAACTTTTCTTTTAGAATATTTTTTAAATGTGCACAACTTGAGTTTACATTTACTGTACACAAAAAGTCTTTAAGAGTTTCATTAGCGTAGGGTTTGTTTCATTAGGTCTTTGAGTAGTACTAAAGATTGCATATGGGGACACATGATGTACTAATAAATAACTCTGCAGAAGCAGAAATGTTTACATGAAATGGGTGTCAATGTCGAGCAAGCATTCATTTAAGGATAGTAATGTCTCAAGTCATGCACTTCCCTAGATTGTAATAAAGCTATGGACATGGCTTTTGCTAAAACAGTGTGTTGGGTTATCATATATGCAGAGAAGTGGCCCTTTTGCCCATTATGCTTAATTTGTCTTTAGCTAACATAGCCTATTATAGGCTACATTTCAGGTCAGAGTTCAAAGATGCTGAGTCCTCCCAGACCCTTCTAATCTACACACATGGCAAAAATTGTCGAAGTGCTGCCCTTAAAGTGTACAATGGATTAAAGAAAAAATAGCAGTCCCTTAAGTATATCTTCATAGGCAATAAGGTGTTAAGTAATGATTTTGCAAAAATAGCTGCAGATATTAAATATTAGGTTTTAAACTTGAAAATTTGAAGAGTGAAAGTTATTTTACAAATAAATTATATTTGTTCTTATTATAGTTTATTGTGTAAGAGAGTTGAATATTATAATATGTACTACAGTTTGTAACCCTGCTCTGTGACATAATTGGTTTCTGTGCCTCATCTATCTCTAGTAGAGTATATAAGAATGCAGAGTAGTGTTTTAAGATAGTATCTATACAAAAGCCAAAACCAGAATTTATAAGAATGCAGAGTAGTATTTAAGATAATCACTGTACAAAAAGGCAACATTTTTGTTTATACATAGAAAATGTTTTTTAAAATAAGTACAGTATTACATGAAAATTTCGTTTTAAAAAATGTTAGCATAAAGATAAAAAAAAATATTCTGTACCACATTTGATTATATTCCTTGTATGCATTATTTGCTTTCATATGAATTATCTTTACATCTTACAGGATGTAATATTTTGAATACTTAAATCTCTACAGCAGTAAAATAAATAGCAGTTCTAGACATGAGGTTCACACTGGGTGGCCCAGAACAGTCAATACTGCTTGCAACTTCTTATCTGTTACTGGCAACCTATTAATTTAAGTAAAGCTCTAGACACATATTTAGAAAAATACCAATAGGTAAGGGTATTCTATTTTGTTATACATTTATTTGTCTTGTAGGAAACTTACAGATAATGCATCAGGTACAGAGATTTAAACTTGTATAGAATAAAACAATGCACTTTAAATGGACTTTACTAGTTGGTGGTATGCAAATTATTGATCAGGTATCTAAAATGACAGCAGACAAACAACTTTAATTAAGTTGAGTTACTAATGAGTTAATGTGTCTAACCTCATTTCTGTAACATGCATACTATGGATACGTCCGGGACTGGTTCTAATATTGTATAAAGTGAAAGTTTTCTATCATTTAATGCTCAACAAAATTAAACAAACTTACATTCCAGTTTGGCTAAGTAATTTTATTAATTAATCTCTGTGCCACTGCCTCCAGGATCTTAGCACTTAACCATGAAAATGAAACAAAAATAATTTTTAAAAACTGAAAAGATTAAGCCACAATTGTATTTTTAACTATTTTTCCACATATTAAATGGTTTAAATAATGTTTCAAATGACTAGTTAGAGCTACAATCTCTAAAAAGTTCTCAAAAGAGAAATTTAACAAATGCATCTTTCTGGCCAATCATTTTTAACAATGCAGACTTTTTGCTAAACACCAGAGGGCATCTGAGAATTCAAATGGCAAAGACGTTACATAGAAAGGAAAATGAAAACAGCAAACCTAATAAAACAACCAAATTAAAACAGATGCAAAAACAGTAATCTGTGTAAATCAATCTTCAACTTGGACTGCAAACCAAATTCTGATGAAGCAGTATTACAGGTACATCCAGAAATGATTTGATTTATGGGGCAGAAGAAATTAATTCACAACTCTGCTTTGGACAACATGAGATATAGGCATCTTTTTTTCTGACCAGGGAAGTATGCAGACAAGATTGCCATGTTCAGTCTAGAACTGATCTGAACAGAGCGAGTTTAAAACTGATCTGAACAGAGGACTGAACCTCTTACAGTATTAATGTGCATGGCCGAAACAGTCTAATGTAAAATAATTTGTTGCGATGAACTATATGTATGTTCCACCTATAAACTTTATAAGCAAACATTTATCAGGCTATGCTAGAAAATATTACCTTAATAATAAATAAACAGTAGATGCAAATAAAATGACCAATGCAACACTTTGCATAAACATATGACATCTTACTGTCCTTCTGGAAAAAAACATTTTTTAGAATTTGAAAGAAGTCTTACTTTGGAAGCTGTCGAAAGTCTCCTGAGTAATCTTCACACTTATAATTAACAACATGCCAGTCTGAGTTATATGTCTTGATACACTGTTAAGAAAATGACACATTTTAGGCAATATTCTGATGTTTCCAGTGAAGAAATAATGTTTCATTTTTGTACAATACAATCTAAAAATCTCAAGAAGTGTCAAAAATTCAATCTTGGGGAAAAAACAACTTTAGTTTCAAATAGCCATCCATCCATCCATTTTCCAACCCGCTGAATCCGAATACAGGGCCACGGGGGTCTGCTGGAGCCAATCCCAGCCAACACAGGGCACAAGGCAGGAACCAATCCTGGGCAGGGTGCCAACCCACCGCAGGACACACACAAACACACCCACACACCAAGCACATAATTAGTGAAATAATAAAAACAGCAATGTGGAAAATAATATTTGCTGAATTAAACTAAAGGTGTAATAACAAATGCTACTTGGCAGAAATGAAAATATTGCCTATAGATACATTTTTCAGTACATGTGATAATATACTGCCTCACTTTAACTCTAGGATTAAGGTCACCTTAGCAACATGCTGAGCTGGGCTAACCAAGCCACACCTAGACTCAGCAAATTCTTTTAAAACCTCCTAGGAAATTCCTAGCCAATCCTATTGTGCTGAGAGATATAATCAAGCCAACATATCCTAAGTGTGCTCTGTGTCTTTTCCTAGTGGGCAGAGCCTTGCACACCTCCAACAGAGGTATCCTAAATATATGTCAGGTCCCTCTCATATAGCCACTAAGAATTAGAAGAGGCAGCGGATCTACTCAAAAATGTCCCCATATTGTATAAATATTAATTCTATCACAGACAGTGATCCCAACAACCTTGCACAGGAACCTCATTTTTAGATCACTGTACACACTACTTTAATCTTTTAGTGTTAGTGACCTGAAGACAGGATGAAGATGCAGTCCTCACTTTAACACCATGGTCCAGTGTAACACCAATAAAACTGCTGCCATTGTTCTTATTCATCTGACAATCTCATACCTCTTTACTCAGTCAAAACAAGACCCTGCAGTAAATGATATCCTATACTTAGAGCAGCTGCTCATTCTTTAAGAGATCAAAACAACCCAGACACTTCTGGGAAAGGTCCATGATCTCAAATTTAGTGGTATGGATTCTCATCCAATCCACAAACAATCAGCTGTGAACTGTAGCATCTCATCCAATCCACAAACAATCAGCTGTGATCTGCAGCACTGCACACTAGAGATCACAGTCTGATGAGGCCAAGAGAGCAACATCGACCATAAGCAAAAAAACTGTCAATTTCTAACCCTCAGCTGAAACCTTGATATCCCAAAGATGGAAATCATGAACAAAGGAGGAAACAAGAGGCATCCTTGAAAGAATCCAATATCCACAACCACCCTCACCATCCTTTCAAGCTTTCTGTGTCTGTACAATGGGCACTCTATTTGTCTTAGTCATCATCTGGCACTTCCGTTCAAAACAAATGACCTTAGATAAAATGAAACAACTTAAGAGCATTCTTGTGTGCAAACATTTTGTTTGCTTTGGTCTATTCATGACTGGTGTAAGGAGAGACTGGCATTACCAATGTTGCTTTGCTTTGGCACATAAGTCTTTTGCTTAGGAAGCACCTACAAGACCGTTTTTCATTGACATTTAGCTTTAGCTCAAGTGTCCGTTCTCTCCCCAATGCAGTTTCTGGGTCTCATCTGATAAGACTGATCAGTCACAGGCAAAATGACATCCAGAGATGGACCCATGATGCATCATTTAAACACTTATGCTGCATTCATCTTACTGGTCTTACTGTCTACCACACTACTTATTAGCTTATTTTAAGTGTCTATCGTTCATTGTGTAGAAAAACTTCTAAAGTTTGTGTGAAAATTACCCTTAACAAGTTTCAACTGTGTCCCCGTGTTCTTGATGAACTCATTTTAAAATAACAGTCTCGATCCACTGTACTAATTCCCTTCATAATGTTAAACACTTCAATCTTATCACCTCTTAATCTTCTTTTGCTTAAACTGTATAGGCTCAGCTCTTTTAATCTTTCCTCATAATTCAACTCCTGTAGTCCTGGAATCAGCCTAGTTGCTCATCTCTGGACCTTTTAAAGTGCTGCCTCCTTTTTGTAGCTGGGAGACCAAAACTGCACACAGTACTCCAGATGAAGCCTCACTAATGCATTATAAAGGTTGAGCAGAACCTCTTTGGACTTTTGTACTCCATACACCATTCTATATAACCTAACATTGTTTGCCTTCTTAATGGCTTCTGAACACTGTCAGGAAGTCAATACCTTAGAGTCCACTATGACTTCTAAATTCTTCTCATAAGGTGTACTCTTGATTTTACGACCGCCCATTGTGTATTCAAACATAACATTTTTACTTCCTATGTGTAATACTTTACATTTACTGACATTAAATTTCATCTGCCATATTTAATATTGGTCAGTAGAAAGTGTATATGACTGCATTTAGGATCAAAGACTGTCATGAATATATGATGCCTGTCAGGGACCTCAAAAACCTAGTAGATAACTTGCAGAGATGAAAGAAGTCTGTTTCTAAGAAAATGCCACAGACTCCTCCAAAAACGGGTGTGTAATCACAAAGAATTGTAAGTAAATTATATTGTTGCATGGCTACACTTCGGCTGTACATATGTATATATCATATATTCAAATGTAAACATGGAGTGTTAGTTGCATTTTAAAGCATGTTAAATATATGCTTTCTTTTGTACCATATTTCTGAAGTTTAAATATCTCTACCATAGTTACTGCAAAGGGATATATAGAGGTTCAAAGTATGAGCTGCAATTCTCATTTCTGGTGAGCATGTGTCCCTAGTGGAAACAAATGTCATCTATACTAATAAAAGGCAAAGCCCTCACTGACTCACTCACTCACTCACTCACTCATCACTAATTCTCCAACTTCCCGTATAGGTAGAAGGCTGAAATTTGGCAGGCTCATTCCTTACAGCTTACTTACAAAAGTTGGGCAGATTTCATTTCGAAATTCTACGCATAATGGTCATAACTGGAACCTATTTTTCTCCATATACTGTAATGGACTTTAGCTCGATGGCCATGGGGGGGTGGAGGTGCGTGTCACATCATCACGCCTCCCACGTAATCACGTGAACTGACTGTGAATGCAGTACGTAGAAAAGAAGGAAGAGCTCCCAAAGAGCGCTGAAGAAAAACGCATACAAGCTTATTCATAAGTGCAACTACTGCAGAAACAAAGCACGGTGTAAACCGTAAGTTTAAATTAAGTTTATGGACACGCTCCCGCTGCCGTTTGTCATGCCTTCGTCGAATACTTTATTCGCGAGATAAAAGTTTAATGAGAAGACACGAGATATAAACGAGACTTTGGATCACTTTGTAACGGAGTTAAAATTGCTGTAGCGAGAAACTTTTAAGTGCGGGTCTTAGCTAACATTAAATAAAGCCATGGACATCGCAACATCACACAAGAGAGCAGCTCACGTGAACTAACTGAACGCAGTACGACTGATCACTTCCATGCATTAAACCTGTTCAAAAAACGCATTACACAATTGACAAGGTGGGAAAAGAACATGCTCCGAGCTGAGCTCCACAGCTAACGTGGTCTTGCGGAAGCAACTTCGTGACGCTGCCACCAAATACAGAAAAATCCACAAGTTAATACACACGCTGTCTCTACAGTTTCTCCACACTCAATGTATTCCTTGCATCCTCGTTATACCCTCTGATCTCCTATTTCAATTCAGATACCTCCAATTTCCAGTAAGGCTCTGCTTCACGATGGCAAGTAATAAGTCTCAGGGACAGACCCTACAAAAGGTTACCATTGATTTCAGGCAAGATTGCTTTTCTCCTGGACAACTATACGTCGCATTCTCAAGAGTGAGCTCGTGCAGCTTTGTCATATCACAACCAGAGTGCTGAACTGATAACGTGCTATATAAAGAGAACAATAACAATCGTAATAAACGAACAATAAAACAGGGGAGAACCCGTGGATTAAATAAAAAGGCAGCTTCCTTGGCAAAGCAAGGAAAAAGGATGGCCTTATATGTCGTTCGTTTATAAAACAGCGGAGAAGCTGTGTAAAGGCTGCTTCACAAAAAACCATGTGTATGTATGTATATATATATATATATATATATATATATATGTGTGTGTGTGTATATATGTATATATATGTATATATATCTGTATGTATGTATGTGTATATGTATATATGTGTGTGTATGCATGTATGTATGTATATGTATGTATATATATGTAGATATATGTAGATCTGTATATGTATATATATGTATATATATATGTATATATATATATATATATATATATATATATATATATATACCTGTAGATATGTGTATATGTAGATATGTATACAGTACAGGCCAAAAGTTTGGACACACCTCCTCATTCAATATGTTTTCTTTATTTTCATGACCATTTACATTGGTAGATTCTCACTGAAGGGATCAAAACTATGAATGAACACATGTGGAGTTATGTACTTAACAAAAAAGGTGAAATAACTGAAAACATGTTTTATATTCTAGTTTCTTCAAAATAGCCACCCTTTGCTCTGATTACTGCTTTGCATTCTCTCGATGAGCTAATAAAACCATTTCAGGTGACTACCTGTTGAAGTTCATCGAGTTCACATATGTGTGTGTGTGTGTGTGTGTGTATGTATGTGTATGTATGTATATATATATATATATATATATATATATATATATATATATATATATATATATATGACAGCAACACTCATAACAGTGACAAAACAATTACATTGACAATCATGTTACGTTATTTTTAAAATGTTTCCTTTTCTTTTTCATAACTTCTTGAACACACTACTTCTCCGCTGCGAAGTGTGGGTATTTTGCTAGTTTAAAATAATAGAACAAAATGTACTTAATCAGTTCTTATAGCCGTTTGAATGTTTGTGCAGCTATGGTTTTAGAAATGCTGAGGTCTCGTATATCGAGATATGGCAACAGAAAAATAAAAATAATGACAGTAAGGTAAATAAATGTTGCAACTAACAACTTAGCATAACATAGCTTAAAATGTATAAATTCTTGTCTGTACTATTAACTACCTCACGATTTCATAATAAACATAAAATGAACATTAAATTGTTTAGCAATTTAAAATTACAGAAATAGGCAAGCACTAAATAGAAATAAAAAGGCAATTTGCAATGAAAAATGTATCCATCCTTTAATTTTCCTACATTCATTTACAGTTCATGGTAGTGAGAAGCTTGTGGATGCAAAAATCAGACCATAACTATGGATGGAAGATCAGTTCATTGCAGGGAACACACCTAGAGTAGCACAAAAACAAACGATAATTAACAATTAATCCTAACTTTAACATTTTTGGGACATGAGAGGGAAAACTGGATATAAACCAATGCAGAAGATTCAATTACCACAATGACAGTGTTAGTGTCCTTATGCAAATACTTCTAAATATATCCTCTAATGAAGCTGTTGACATATGTGTACATAGATATGCTTTATATACAAGTCCCCCAGTATTAAATTGTGTCCCATTAACAACCTCTGTAGAGTTTACATGTTCTCCACATGTCTGTGTGAGTTTCTCTCTGGATAGTCTGGATAGTCAGGTTTTTTCAAAGATGGGCTTGTTAGATTAACTGAAAATTCATAATTGGCCCAGGAAGTGTGCAAGCGTGTCCTGGCTCTGACCTGTCCCCCCATGAACTTGTTTAGAAATAAACCGATTCAGAAAATAAATAGATAAATGTTTTATTAAGTTACCTTTTATGATACTAAACGAGATTTGAAAACATAGTGAAATTATCCGCAGCCTTTGATCTGCAGTAATAGCTTCATGTCATCAGACACACTGTTATGCATTATGTTCAACTCATGAATTTTTTAAAAATGATTTTAGTTTAGCATTTTCTTATTTTTTATTATTCATGAGCCAATTAGAATCACTGTTGGCTGCAGATTCATTACCTAATCCAATTCTGATTCATTTTTTCCCCCCCGACATCAATAAAGTAAGTGACTCAGTGGTTTAGGGGTAAGTGTCAAACTCCCCACCACAAATGACCCTGATTAGATTATCAGATGTGGGGTCTTTGATGTATAGTATGTAAGGGGCCCCAATGTTTGTTAGGTAGTCAGGTGTCAGAGTGTAAAAAGTATTCAGCTTGTTTCTTGTCTTGGATTCATTTTTACCGAGATATGCTCTGACCCCTATAACTTTGAAATGGAAATTTGTAGAGTACAGGCACTATTGAATTTTCAGGTTGTAATTACAGTGTATGATTCAACTCTAAATCACTGCCAGTTATTCTTGAAAAGAAACACTTTAACAGCACATTTTGTCAGCTCCATTGGCAAACAGTAACATGTACTACCTCTCGATCTAGCTACTATGAACAGTTGGGGGCGCAAACCCTAGATACAGATGACCCAACAAGTTCGAGTTCAAATACACCAGTATTTAATTCCAACAGCTCTTCAGATAAAAAGAATAGGCAAAGAATGAACACAGCCAATAACCATAATCATAGACAATGCTTCCTTCTCTCCTCTTCTCATGCTGAGTATCGCCTGCTACCTTTTAGCTCTGACTCCTCAAGTTACAGAAGCGGGCTCCTTTGAAAGTGGTGTGATGTGATAGCACCCTCTATTGTCCCCCCAGGATCCCTAAAGGGCTGCAATTCCACACTCAATCTTCCATGAAGCCCTGCGGGTGTCCAAACTGGGATTCTATATACTGTAAGGGACACTGACACCTAGTTATAGTGGGGGATGAACTGCTCCCTGCCGTCCTCTCTTGCTGGCTCCTGTGCCTTCGGGCATCCCAATCAGGATGTGAATTATAAGTTGTCCCCAGTCAGGTATTGCCCCAATTTAGTCTATCCTTCCGTTACAGCGTCCCAGCATATCCCGTACACTCACATTGTGGCTATCTTATATTTAGGTTTTACTCATGGAAAAAAATACATTAATGAAAACACATTTTCAAAGAGCAGCATGCTGGCACAGTGATTAACGTAATTAAATCATGAATTCAGTACCCTGGGTTTGAATTTATTACCTGGTTGTTGCTTAAGTCAAGGCTGCATATTCTCCTGATGTCCTTGTGGGTTTGATACAAGTCTTCCTCTCATACCTTATATCCCAAACACACACAAACACACACACCATCAGATGCACATACTATTAATTAAGCATGGGATCTGTTGTGTTAGTGCAAGAAAGAACTAATATATACCCAGGGCATTTACTGTCATTTACTTGCAAGGCATGAGATTACAAGAGAATTCAGTCTCTGGAGAAAGTCAGCTTTAGTCCGTAGATTTCAGATACATGAGATCATCTTACCGTATGTGAAAATTTGATTAGAAAAAAATATAAAAGGTTATACTTTTTGAGTGTATCATACAATAGATGCATGAGCCAATTTTAACTTATTTGTGAAGCAAGAATATTCTGATCATTTAATATCCCTGATCACTGATCAGCTTGCACATGAAACTACGCAGCTACAGTTTTCTCCTCACAAAGATGGTCCAGCCTTATTCCTTATTGGAAGTGTTTTATTTAAGAGAAATCCAGATCAGGAATGGTAGTGAAAACTGGAGCTGTGCAGTTGTTTCTGAATGCTGATCAGTGTTTAAAAATACAAAATAATCACAATAGTATTGCTTCACAATAACTTATGTTTATCTTTGTGTATTACAGTAACCACCACCCCTCAAAACACAAGCACCATTGAATACACATAGCAATAAGCACCCTGAGCATGGGAAATGCGCTATATAAATATTATTATTATTATTGTTATTTTTTAATTGAGCAATGTCTTGTGGTAAAGTGAGAAGGCACAAGTAAATACTCAAAGCATCTACTGTTGTCCTTCACTTGTAAGGCATGATTGGGCCCGTTTAACTATAAAGAGAGCTAAACGTCACTTAACTGTGAAGCAAGAATATTCTGGTCATTTTGTATCCCTAACTTAGATATATAGATTTAGCTATATAGTATCCCTGGTTTAGATATATATTTTCATTTAAATAGATTGGTTTAAATATATACATTGGTTCAAATACATCAGTTCAGAGATATATCTGTTGTGATACATCCATTTGGATATACAGGTACATGTTAGTTCAACTTGAAGTTAGAACTTGAAACATTTGTTTAAAAATGTTATAGGTTTGAGGGAGGGTTTGTATCTTTGGACAAAATATGACATAACTTGTTTAAAAATGCTATACTGTAGTTTTTGCTGTGCAGTATCCGAAAGAACTTTGGATTTTTATTATTATTAGTACAGCATAGTATGTTACAGTATAGTATGTTAGATTTTTGTTCTTGTTTGTATGCTGCACAATTCACCTTACAGCAGAGCAGTTTATGTTTATCCAGACTGCAATGTTCATGCCTTGCAGTATTGTATTCCCTTTGGATGTACAGTATATCTTGTTTACATTAAGGGTAGGTTTCTGTTTAAAATGCTCTCATTATAATAGTTTTGTTGGTCTTAGTGCATTTTTATGTGTAAATCCTGTAGGCCACTTTGAAATTATTTACTCATATTTGCAATGTTCAATCTCAGCAATAGTTTGACTAGTGATTTTAATGTCTTGTGTTATTTTACCCTATTTTCCTTAACCGTTGTTTACATTAATCTCATTAGTAAGCTACAATTAATTACCTACTAACCAGACCAAGTTAGATCAAACTAGATATGTTTAGAAACACATTTTCTAAATATAGTATAATTATTGTTATCATCCCAGAAAATATCAAGATGCAATGTTTTGACAATATCACACACCCCTACAGTTATAGGAGCAATCCTAGTCAATTCAACCTTGAATTCAAACATGGAAGAAAGTCTGCTCGCCTGAAAAGACCCACATGCAGATCCATAAAAAAGATTACTCAAAGAAGAGGAGTCATAACTCTTGCCAAGTCCTAATTAAGTTTAATAATGGATTTACATTCTCTGAACGAATATTCAGGGTAGTACAGTAATTTAGTATAGAAGCTGTCTTCCAACTCCAGGAGACAATGCCTGTGTAACATTTGCAAATTTTCACTGTGTGTACGCCAGTGTTCCAAGATATCTTGCCCAATGTGGTTGTAAGGTCTGCTAATTACTGGCTATGCTATATGTTTAGAGATGGCGCCTACATTGCACGGAATGCTGCAGGGATAGACTTGGACACTTGCAACCCTGAATTGGAATGATTGGGTTTGAAAATGGGTGATTGCACATGTGTTTCTGTGTTTTTTTTTTAACCTTTTAATGATTAATCACAGATTGACTCATCAGTCTTTATCTAACAGACTGCCACACTACTGTTAACCGAACAGCTTCTTCACCTAATGAAAGATAATAAATACTGGAAATTAAAACAAAAAATTCAATTTATGAACAAGTTTAAGTTTATATTGGCCAGAGACAGAACAAAGCTTTATTTTATTAGTGATCAGCAGAAACATACTGGCAATGTTTACTTTAGAGCTGAATCATTCTGTAAACTAAATAAACACATCTGAAATAAAAAAAAAACAGTGAGGTAGATGTGCTGATTTCCTTAAAACTAATTTTAGAAATTTAGTTATATGTAAAAGCTAAAAATAATAAAATGTTGCAATTTCAATATTAATGGTAATGAATGAGAATGACTCTTCATTGTAATTAAGTGAAAAAATAAATATTTCTATCAGAAAGGAAGGTTTTCAGAGTTTTTAAAGGTCCACTGTATTTTGATTCCAGCATTGCTCTATAAACGAACCTGTTCAGCATCTAGTTTGTCAATTTATCTATTTCATTTAAAAAATAAGAGACTCAAAATAATTTAAACAAAAAATGGTTTTGACTCATCTCTTAACTGTGTGTATATAGAAGCAGAATCGATTAGAAAGTCATTAGTCACTTTCTGTACATTACCCATCCACTCATCTCCAAAATGCTTATTTCAATTCAACATCACAGCACCTTTCATGGACACACTAGCCACATAACAGGAATAATTCTGTACAGGCTTCCAATCCATCATGGGAAACACCCCTGTACAAATCCATATTAACCCACAAGGGCAGTTTAGAAATGCCTATTACTTTAATGCTCACTTTTGGTGACATGGGTGGAAAATCAGATTGACCTGATCCTGCCAATCCTAGTCACTTAAAGCATACAAATTTCAAAATGAAAGTGAAGTTTCATATTAGAAGCTATTCAAACATTTAAAAGTCCACAAAAAATTGAGTGAGCATAGAACAAAAGAACCTTCAAAGTAGCATAAATATTTTTAAAAAGATTTTTAAGTACACTGGACTGATGACACAATACTTTTTCATAAAATATTTGATTATAATTACTTCTGAAATTTTTTTAAAAGTATAATCAAAACTCTGATGTCAAAAGCACATTACTTTCTCCATACTGTCATCATGAATAAAGTATATGGTGTGGAATTTTTAAAGTATAATATAAGCAAAAAACAATATGACTGAACTTTTTCAATTTTAGTCTGTTTTAAAGGCAACTCTACTTTAAAACATAATTCATACCTTGTGTAACTGACTTAGAGTTTCTGTCTTAAGTTTGAATAATTAATTTTTCAATTTGCATGTAATTCTGTGAATTTTGTACTAATTCCTTTACTCTTTGCTTGTATATTTTAAAAATTTAAAAAATCAGTGCAGAAGTAGAAACCCACATCGTTCATTTCACACCTAAGAAAGTTTTAGGGCTACTAAATTCATAAACTAAAGGTGTCGAGTTCAAAACTCGAAGTAGAAAAACCTTTTTTTAAACCAAAAGAAGTACCTGCCACAATGAAAACATTCCAGTAATTTGTTAAAGGTATAACATGTAATCAGTGTTTCATTGTAACTAGAGTTCTGTGTTTGAAATTCTTAACTTAAAGCATGAGCGGTAGATTACCCTCAAAATTTACAAACATCTTTCTTTCAGTGCCCTAGATGTACAGTATGTATCCAACTCTGTGAACATCAGAGTAGTGGTTACACATTTTGACACCATTGATCACAATATTCTTAGAAATAGCCTTAGTCAATGGGTGAGCCTCTCTGGCAGGGTCCTAAATTAGTTTGAATCCTACCTGGCAGAGAGAAAATTCTTTGTTAGTTGTGGTAATTACAGGTCAAAGACACATGATATCCACTATGGTGTTCCACAAGGCTCTATCCTGGGTCCGCTACTCTTCTCAATCTATATGCTTCTGTTAGGTCAGATTATCTCAGGGCACAACATGAGTAACCACAGCTATGCTAATGACACACAGCTGTACTTATCAATAGCACCTGATGACACCGACTCTCTCGATTCACTAACACAATGTCTTACTGGTATTTCTGAATGGATGAATAGTAATTTTCTCAAACTAAATAAAGAGAAAACTGAAATTTTAGTGATTGGCAATAATGGATACAATGAGGTTATCAGAAATAAACTTGATGCATTAGGATTAAAAGTCAAGACGGAAGTAAAAAAACTTAGGGGTAACTGTTGACTGTATCCTGAATTTTAAATCGCATATTCATCAGACCACTAGGACAGCATTTTTCCACTTAAGAAACACAGCAAAAGTTAGACATCATATATCACTGAAAGATGCTGAGAAATTAATTCACGCTTTTGTTTTCAGTTAGATTACTGTAACGCACTCCTCTCAGGACTACCCAAAAAAGACATAAATCGTCTGCAACTAGTGCAGAATGCAGCTGCTAGAATCCTAACTAGGAAAAGAAAATCCGAACACATTTCTCCAGTTTTGATGTTACTACACTGGTTACCTGTGTCTTTCAGAATTGACTTTAAAATTCTGCTTACAGTCTATGACGCCTTAAATAATCTCAATCCATTTTATATATCGGAATATCTGACGCTCTATATTCCAAATCATAACCTTAGATCCTCAAATGAGTGTCTCCTTAGAATTCCAAAAGCAAAACTTAAAAGAAGTGGTGAGGCGGCCTTCTGCTGTTATGCACCTAAAATCTGGAATAGCCTGCCTATAGGAATTCGCCAGGCTAATACAGTAGAGCACTTTAAAACACTGCTGAAAACACATTACTTTAACATGGCCAATTCATAACTTTACTTTAATTTAATCCTGATACTCTGTATGTTCAATTCATTATAATAACTATTCATGGTGGCTCTAAAATCCGTACTAACCCCTACTCTCTCTTCTCTTTCTTTTTCCAGTTTCTTTGTGGTGGTGCAGACCACCACCTACTCAAAGCATCATGATGCTCCAACATTGATGGACTAAAAGCCAGAAGTCTACATGACCATCATCATTAAGTCCTTCCTTTTCATTTATGTGAGGTACAATGCCCAGAAGGGGCCGGGCGGTCTCATGGTCTGGAATCCCTGCAAATTTTATTTTTTTCTCCAGCCGTCTGGAGCATTTTTTTGTTTTTTCTGTCCTCCCTGGCCATCGGACCTTACTCTTATTCTAGGTTAATTAATGTTGACTTATTTTATTTTCTTACTGTGTCTTCTGTTTTTCTATTCTTCAATATGTAAAGCACTTTGAGCTACATTTTTTGTATAAAAATGTGCTATATAAATTAATGTTGTTGTTAGACTGCTATTGGTATGTGCTTTAAAGTCTTGCAGTTCACCTAAAAACTTATCAGCTGATCTTATCACTGCAGAGCTATAAGCGCTGCCTCTTTAGTGAAAACAGCTCTCCACATACCGTGTCAGATGGGGTTGTATGGATTGATTCTGAAGCCATGAGGGTTGGTTTTGAACTGAGAGAATGAAAAGTGAATAATAAAAAAAAGCTAACCTTTACAAGGATCATAAATTGCCACAAATCTTGTTTGCGGCTGTTACAGACTGAAATCAAATGTATGCTTTTATTCTAAAACAGTAAGAATGAGAGCAATTTACTTCTCTGGATGAAAAGAGTGTGCGGTAGACATTAGCTCTGCAGCGATGAAATGTAGTTGTTGGGAGAGGTAAAAGATAATGATTAAGAATAGCATAACTGGCATCACACTGTCATGATTTTGTTAATTTATTTTCAAATAAATAAACAGATTCTGGATCGAATGGTACCCGTGACATTTTAATTGCTTCCCTGGATACTGAATTCTTCTTTTACATCTATTCTGAAAAAAATATTTTTTGCATAAAATATATACTAAGGTCTGTATCCATTTTTTATGCATCCTTGGCAACTCTTACATAGCGGGGCCTGAGTCTATTGAACCACGTTGTTTGGAACACACATTTCATGTCTGTTCGTTTCTACAGTAATCTGTGTCAACACATTGTTAAAACAGAAACTTTTTTATATTCTAGTAGTAGATGACAAAATGTAGGAGTCAGTTACAGTAAAGTGGTGTCAATATCGCATGTTAAGCCGTGTCAGATGGGGTTGTATGGATTGATTCTGACAGCGACTGAGAGAATGAAAAGTGAATAAAAAAAAGCTAACCTTTACAAGGATCATAAATTGCACCGGCTGTTACAGACTGAAATCAAATGTATGCTTTTATTCTAAAACAGTAAGAATGAGAGCAATTTACTTCTTTTGTTGAACCACGGAGTCAGTTACAGTAAAGTGGTCATGTTAAGGCGGCTTTTTGTTTCTGCATTTATATGTTTGAATAAAAGTGCAATTGTGTTATTCTTGTGAAAATGTTTCTTTGCTATTTGGACTTCAGGCTTCATACATTATATAGTTTATGCCTACATTTTGTCATCTACTACTAGAATATAAAAAAACGTTTCTGTTTTAACAATGTGTTGATACAGATTACTGTAGAAACGGAACAGACATGAAATGCGTGTGTTCCAAACAACGATCTATTATTTCCACACTAAAACTCCACTTCACTCCCAGATACTCAATCAAGGCATGAGCTGAGAGAAGTTCGTGCACGTTCTAAATTGGTGGGGGGATGGAATAGCCGGCTGCTCCTAGCTTCTCTTTATCAGCACATTTAGAGAACAAAGGGCGCTGGCGGAGAGGTGTGAAGGGATTTAAGAAGCAGTTTAAGGTGGGACGGAATTACGAGTTTTTTCGTAGGCTCTGGTAATTCTAGTGTTAAGGGTAAAGCAACTAGTATATTTACATTAAAAACAAAAGACTATTCCCATCACACAAAACAATCAAACAATTGTAAAGAAAAAATCTCATGTTAAAATTATTCGGCAAACAACTATATGTTAATTAAATACTTCAAAACATGTTATGAATGTATATTAGCAAAAATATACATATTTTACTCTAAAACTTACTTACTAATACAGTAATCTAGCTTCAGGTTGATGCTGCAGTGGTGTTATAACAAGATTTCATATGGGTATTACAGATACCACAAAAATAAGTGGTTCTGTAAGAATAATAAGCGTAACATAAAGAGAAGAAACTGCATTTTTTTAAAGTAAACTTATCAAGTAAACCTTAAAAATAATATGCATAAAAAACTACAAAAAAAATTTACATTTTCAATCTGACATAATCCAATTTTTAGTTCTGAGGGGTACAGCTTCTCCTGACATCTCTCTGCACAAGGTTGAAACCAGCAGTGGCGACAACACCAGCCCGTGCAGGGTCAACATATGCACACACTCATAAAGGGCCAATATGAAACTGCCAATTAACCTAACCTGTACCAAACATTTTTCAACTGCAAATAAATTAATTAAAAGCTATTAAGAAAGTTATTAAGCTATGTTAAAGTCCCCTTGTATTATAGAGTAACCATCACATAAATATGAATATGATGTATTTTCACTAAAGAAAACTGAAAAAAGAACACTCAGAAGGAGTCCATTTTGGAATACAATGTGGTAGCTAACATCAGTCAAGTACCCCATGTCTATATCAAGTATTGCAAACTTCAAACCACTGGTATCAATTGGTAGTGCTTACTGTGGCACAAAAATGGTCTACCTTATCCTGCACATTACTTGGTGAAGTGCTCTTCATGCTCGGTAGATTGCCTATTTAATACAATTTATGGAATTTGAGTGGGGTTATATAATGGTTCTTATCAAAAGAAAGTTCTTCCTTCAAAATGCAAAATTAACAGGCTTCCACAGTGCACCTGTGTTGGTGAAAATGAGAAGAATAGGGTACACAGAGCTGGAGATGTGGTTCTGTACAGCCCTGATGTACAGATGCATGTTAAGACAAGAACATCAGAATAAAGGCTGTTGCAGCGGCAACATCCGTCATTTATACACCTGTAGGGTCCATGCCAGGCATCCTGGTGTGGAGTGCTATCAGCTAAAATGCCCATTTTCATCTGATGTTTGTTGAGGGGACATTGACTAGGGCATCCTACATCAGAAATATTAACCATTCAGTCTTAATCCCATTCCTGTATGAAACAGGAGAGGCCTTCCACCAGCAAGACAACATCCATACAACTCAACATGTTTCAGAGGCTGTTTATTAGACCCCTTGGCTAATACACTCTCTGACGCTCTGTCCCTAATTGAATATTAATGGGACTGAATAATGTGCCTCTTGCATCCAGGCACCGCTGATGGATTTTGACCACTTGCACATCCAAATTGAAAGGGCAAAGACTGACATTCCACAGAAGAATATTTGCCTGCTCTATGACTGTTTGCAGGCCTCTGTTGCAGCACAGAGAAGTGGTATCTGCTAGTAATACCAAATAAACCATGCTCTATTACACTGAGTGAATCATTATGATCCTAGAATAATCATTTTTATTTCAAGAGTCTCAGTTTGATGATGTAACGTTTACAGGCCATTCTTTTTTCAGTTTTCACTATTAAATAATAAATAACTAAATAATTCAGTTCAGGGTTATAGGACAATGAAGCCTGTCCCACCTGAATAGGGCACAAAACAGGATCTGATCTTTACTCTAATACAGCTTGTTGTCTAATGTCAGACAAGAATAGCTGCATCATTACCCATGTGTGTCTATGCATCCAACAATACTTTAGATTTATGCCAGGCATCACTATATATTTTAATATCTATCCATCCAGAAAATATTACTGTACTTACTCTGCTAAACAAAAAAGACAGACAGCTTGAATATCATTTCCAGACCATGTCAGAAATGTTAAGATCAAACCCTATCCAAGCCTAATGAGGCTTACTTCACATTTCATTATAAAACACAAATAATACTGCCTGCTTCAGATCTATGTTGAGGAGCTATGAAAGAAAACCAAAAGTTGCTAAATATTTTGTGAAATATGAGCTCTCAATGAACAACTAAGCTTTTAACTATATACACAGCTACTTTTTGGACCTTCACAGCTCCTCTATATTCATCCTTTATTGCTTTCTCTATTCTATTCACCTTTTTACCTCCTGTTCAAGTACACACAATATGGTAGACAAAACAGCCATAACGTTGTTTTTTTTACTTTTTTTTATTTAATTTAAATATTTTCAGATGTATGGTGATGCAGTTCTTCTCTAATACTAAAACAATTTCTCTATATTAAAAACTTAAGGCCATCAAAAGCTGTGCTGCCATAATCACAAAAAGTAGACATACTGTATTTAATTTTTTTTTCTAAACAATTTGCCAACAAAACACATGAATACCTCCTAAAATAGCAGAAGTACAGGAGTGAAAGGTTAGTTTAAGAAAAGGTATAATATGGCACAGTAATGCTGGGAAAATGCCTCAAGATAAGCTCAGAGGTTATTTTGAGCACTCTTTACATACAGGGGCAATTTGAAAATTAATCCTTATGATGAATTGTATCTTACAGTCATGGCCGAAATTATTGGCACCCCTGGAATTTTCCCAGAAAATGCACCATTTCTCCCAGAAAATTGTTGCAATTCCAAATGTTTTGGTATACACATGTTTATTTCCTTTATATGCATGTGGAACAACACAAAAACAGAGAAAAAGCCAAATCTGACATCATGTCACACAGAACTCCAAAATGGGCGACAAAATTATTGGCACCTTTTCAAAATTGTGGGTAAATCGTTTTATTTCAAGCATATGATGCTTGTTTGAACTCACCTGTGGCAAGAAACAGGTGCTGGCAATATAGCAATCACACCTGAAGCCAGTTAAAATGGAGAAAAGTTGACTCAACCTTTCTGTTGTGTGTCTGAGTGTGCCACACTAAGCATGGAGAACAGAAAGAAGAGCAGAGAATTGTCTGAGGACTTGAGAACAAAATTGTGGAAAAATATCAACAATCTCAAGGCTACAAGTCCATCTCCAGAGATCTTCATGTTCCTTTGTCCACTGTGCATAACATAATCAAGAAGTTCACAACACATGGCACTGTAGCTAATCTCCCTGGACGTGGACGGAAGAGAAAATTGATAAAAGACTGCAACGAAGGATAGTCCGAATGGTGGATAAACAGCCCCAATCAACTTCAAAACATATTCAAGCTGTTCTGCAGACTCAGGGTGCAACAGTGTCAGCTCGAACTATCTGTCGACATCTGAACGAAATGAAACGCTATGGCAGGAGAGCCAGGAGGACCCCACTGCTGACACAGAAACATAAAAAAGCCAGACTGGAGTTTGCCAAAATGTACTTGAGGAAGCCAAAATCCTTCTGGGCAACGTCTTGTGGACAGATGAGACCAAGGTAGAGCTTTTTGGTAAAGCTCATCATTCAACTGTTTACAGAAAACAGAATGAAGCCTACAAGGAAGAGAACACAGTACCTACAGTCAAACATGGTGGAGGTTCTAAGATGTTTTGCTGCCTCTGGCACTGGATGCCTTGACTGTGTGCAAGGCATCATGAAATCTGAAGACTACCAAAAGATATGGGGCACAATGTAGGGCCCAGTGTCAGAAAGCTGGGTCTCGTCAGAGGTCATGGGTGTTCCAGCAGGACAATGACCCCAGACATACCTCTAAAAACACCCAGAAATGGTTGAAGACAAAACTCAGGAGAGTTCTGAAGTGGCCAGCAATGAGTCCGGATCTAAATCCGATTGAACACTTATGGAGAGATCTCAAAATTGCTGTTGGGAGAAGGCACCCTTCAAATCTGAGTGACCATGAGCAGTTTGCAAAAGAACAGTGGTCGGAAATTCCAGTTGAGAGGTGTAACAAGCTTGTTGATGGTTATAGGAAGCGCTTGATTTCAGTTATTTTTCCAAAGGGTGCAACCAAATATTAAGTTGAGGGTGCCAATAATTTTGTCCAGCCCGGTTTTTGAGTTTGTGTGAAATGATGTCAGATTTGGCTTTTTCTCTGTTTTTTGTGTTGTTCCAATGCACATAAAGGAAATAAAAATGTGTATACCAAAACATTTGTAATTGCAACAATTTTCTGGGAGAAATGGTGCATTTTCTGGGAAAATTCCAGAGGTGCCGATAATTTTGGTCATGACTTTATACTGTTATTACTGGTGGTCCTGCAATATGGCTTTCTTTGCGAAGGTGGGGGTTCAAAACAGCTAGGTATTCTTCTATTACTGCTGTACTGTATAAAATTAAATACAGAACGAAGTATTAAAACAAATACTCACAGTTAGTGATGTATGGGATTTAGAATACAGAGGTAATGCTAAAATAAACATCTATAGCTGAAGTAATTTAAGCATGTGCTAACTGGATTTAAAAAAGTGGTCATTGAAGTTGGTGGGAAAACTTTGGTAGTGCATGCCCCATTGATTTTTTCTGGATACAAAAGCTCAAAAGTGTTTCTTAGATCACACTGCCTAAAGAAATATATACATTTAAATATATGTATAAATGCATATACATTTTTTATATATTACATATATTTGATCATCACTAACTAATAATGACAGTTATTTATGAGTAAACGAAAAAATTAAAACAAATTACATTACTCATTCCCCTTTAACCAACATCTTCATTTATTATATATTGTCACACGAGCGCATGGGGAGCGGCTTAAGGACCTGATGGGTACCACGACAAGTTGTGCCAGGGGACAATGGCGGGGTATTAACCTCTCTTTTCCTCCTTCTTCGGATAAAAGCGAAGCACTGCCGCCATAACCATTCCCAGAAGATTCTTGATACAACCCACTTCCGGGTTCCTTTCTTACCTCTGGTCCCTCCATGATGACGTCAATTACCCATCAATCATCACGGCTTTCCCCATCATTTTTTCACTTCCTGTTCTCCACAATAAATTGTCCGAACACTGACAAAAATTATTTTTTTGCTTTACAGTATACGGGGCCTGAAAAACCCCAAACCTTTATGCTCCTATTCTTTATTACTATATATATATATATTGTGAACCTCGCCCCACACACAGACAGGCAGACACGTGAATGTCACCCACAGTCACTGGTTTATTCTCCATTCTTTTATACAACTCTGCTCACCAACCCCCAATATCCCTCAGTCCAGGCCACTCCAATGCCTTCTCTTTTCTTCTTCCCTTTTATTCTCTCTCTCTCTCTCTTTCTCTCTCTTTTCTTCTTACCGCCTCCTTCCTCCTCCAGACGTTGCTACACTTCCACCCGACTCTTGTCAATGACTGGAGGGAGGCGGCCCCTTTTATAGGAACCCGGATTGGTTCCAGCTGCTTCCCGGCAATCTCCCGCGGACACACCCCCGTGTGGCGGAAGTGCCGGCTGCGCACCCGGAAGCCGACCGGGTGTCCACTGTCGTCTTCCCCCCGGCACTTCCTGGGGTGGCGGAAGTGCCGGGCCCCTGGAATAATGAGACACTGGGGCGCCGCCTGGCGGTGGCCATGGGTCCCTACAGGGCTGGGCTTCCAAGCCCTTTACCCGAGGGCTCCTGCATAACCAGGACGGACGCCCCCTCTCGGTCTGGAGGAGGCACATGCCCTCCTCTGGTCCTTCAAGGTGTCCCGACCACACGGGATAAACCGGCATCGGGAGCCGCCTGGCGGTGGCCACGGGTCCCTACAGGGCTGGGCTTCCAAGCCCTCTACCCGCTGCCCCCAACAGAACCAGGACGGACGCCCCCGTGTGTGTGTGTGTGTGTGTGTGTGTGTGTGTGTGTGTGTGTGTGATTAATACTGCCTGCTTCAGATCTATGTTGAGGAGCTATGAAAGAAAACCAAAAGTTGCTAAATATTTTGTGAAATATGAGCTCTCAATGAACAACTAAGCTTTTAACTATATACACAGCTACTTTTTGGACCTTCACAGCTCCTCTATATTCATCCTTTATTGCTTTCTCTATTCTATTCACCTTTTTACCTCCTGTTCAAGTACACACAATATGGTAGACAAAACAGCCATAACGTTGTTTTTTACTTTTTTTATTTAATTTAAATATTTTCAGATGTATGGTGATGCAGTTCTTCTCTAATACTAAAACAATTTCTCTATATTAAAAACTTAAGGCCATCAAAAGCTGTGCTGCCATAATCACAAAAAGTAGACATACTGTATTTAATTTTTTTTTCTAAACAATTTGCCAACAAAACACATGAATACCTCCTAAAATAGCAGAAGTACAGGAGTGAAAGGTTAGTTTAAGAAAAGGTATAATATGGCACAGTAATGCTGGGAAAATGCCTCAAGATAAGCTCAGAGGTTATTTTGAGCACTCTTTACATACAGGGGCAATTTGAAAATTAATCCTTATGATGAATTGTATCTTACAGTCATGGCCGAAATTATTGGCACCCCTGGAATTTTCCCAGAAAATGCACCATTTCTCCCAGAAAATTGTTGCAATTACAAATGTTTTGGTATACACATGTTTATTTCCTTTATGTGCATTGGAACAACACAAAAAAACAGAGAAAAAAAGCCAAATCTGACATCATGTCACACAGAACTCCAAAAATGGGCTAGATTATTGGCACCTTTTCAAAATTGTGGGTGAATCATTTTCTTTCAAGCATATGATGCTTGTTTGATCTCACCTGTGGCAAAAACAGGTGCTGGCAATATAGCAATCACTCCTGAAGCCAGTTAAAATGGAGAAAAGTTGACTCAACCTTTCTGTTGTGTGTCTGAGTGTGCCACACTAAGCATGGAGAACAGAAAGAAGAGAAGAGAATTGTCTGAAGACTTGAGAACATAAATTGTGGAAAAATATCAACAATCTCAAGGCTACAAGTCCATCTCCAGAGATCTTCATGTTCCTTTGTCCACTGTGCATAACATAATCAAGAAGTTCACAACACATGGCACTGTAGCTAATCTCCCTGGACGTGGACGGAAGAGAAAAACTGATAAAAGACTGCAACGAAGGATAGTCTGAATGGTGGATAAACAGCCCCAATCAACTTCAAAACATATTCAAGCTGTTCTGAAGACTCAGGCTGCAACACTGTCAGCTCGAACTATCTGTCGACATCTAAACGAAATGAAACGCTATGGCAGGAGTGCCAGGAAGACCCCACTGCTGACAAAGAAACATAAAAAAGCCAGACTGGAGTTTGCCAAAATGTACTTGAGGAAGCCAAAATCCTTCTGGGCAAACGTCTTGTGGACAGATAAGACCAAGGTAGAGCTTTTTGGTAAAGCTCATCATTAAACTGTTTACAGAAAACAGAATGAAGCCTACAAGGAAGAGAACACAGTACCTACAGTCAAACATGGTGGAGGTTCTAAGATGTTTTGCTGCCTCTGGCACTGGATGCCTTGACTGTGTGCAAGGCATCATAAAATCTGAAGACTACCAAAAGATATTGGGGCACAATATAGGGCCCAGTGTCAGAAAGCTGGGTCTGCGTCAGAGGTCATGGGTGTTCCAGCAGGACAATGACCCCAAACATACCTCTAAAAACACCCAGAAATGGTTGAAGACAAAACTCAGGAGAGTTCTGAAGTGGCCAGCAATGAGTCCGGATCTAAATCCGATTGAACACTTATGGAGAGATCTCAAAATTGCTGTTGGGAGAAGGCGCCCTTCAAATCTGAGAGACCTTGAGCAGTTTGCAAAAGAAGAGTGGTCGGAAATTCCAGTTGAGAGGTGTAACAAGCTTGTTGATGGTTATAGGAAGCGCTTGATTTCAGTTATTTTTTCCAAAGGGTGTGCAACCAAATATTAAGTTGAGGGCGCCAATAATTTTGTCCAGCCCGATTTTTGAGTTGTGTATGAAATAATGTCAGAATTGGCTTTTTTTCTCTGTTTTTTGTGTTGTTCCAATGCACATAAAGGAAATAAAAATGTGTATACCAAAACATTTGTAATTGCTACAGTTTTCTGGGAGAAATGGTGCATTTTCTGGGAAAATTCCAGAGGTGCCGATAATTTTGGTCATGACTTTATACTGTTATTACTGGTGGTCCTGCAATATGGCTTTCTTTGCGAAGGTGGGGTTCAAAACAGCTAGGTATTCTTCTATTACTGCTGTACTGTATAAAATTAAATACAGAACGAAGTATTAAAACAAATACTCACAGTTAGTGATGTATGGGATTTAGAATACAGAGGTAATGCTAAAATAAACATCTATAGCTGAAGTAATTTAAGCATGTGCTAACTGGATTTAAAAAAGTGGTCATTGAAGTTGGTGGGAAAACTTTGGTAGTGCATGCCCCATTGATTTTTTCTGGATACAAAAGCTCAAAAGTGTTTCTTAGATCACACTGCCTAAAGAAATATATACATTTAAATATATGTATAAATGCATATACATTTTTTATATATTACATATATTTGATCATCACTAACTAATAATGACAGTTATTTATGAGTAAACGAAAAAATTAAAACAAATTACATTACTCATTCCCCTTTAACCAACATCTTCATTTATTATATATTGTCACACGAGCGCATGGGGAGCGGCTTAAGGACCTGATGGGTACCACGACAAGTTGTGCCAGGGGACAATGGCGGGGTATTAACCTCTCTTTTCCTCCTTCTTCGGATAAAACGAAGCACTGCCGCCATAACCATTCCCAGAAGATTCTTGATACAACCCACTTCCGGGTTCCTTTCTTACCTCTGGTCCCTCCATGATGACGTCAATTACCCATCAATCATCACGGCTTTCCCCATCATTTTTTCACTTCCTGTTCTCCACAATAAATTGTCCGAACACTGACAAAAATTATTTTTTTGCTTTACAGTATACGGGGCCTGAAAAACCCCAAACCTTTATGCTCCTATTCTTTATTACTATATATATATATATTGTGAACCTCGCCCCACACACAGACAGGCAGACACGTGAATGTCACCCACAGTCACTGGTTTATTCTCCATTCTTTTATACAACTCTGCTCACCAACCCCCAATATCCCTCAGTCCAGGCCACTCCAATGCCTTCTCTTTTCTTCTTCCCTTTTATTCTCTCTCTCTCTCTCTTTCTCTCTCTTTTCTTCTTACCGCCTCCTTCCTCCTCCAGACGTTGCTACACTTCCACCCGACTCTTGTCAATGACTGGAGGGAGGCGGCCCCTTTTATAGGAACCCGGATTGGTTCCAGCTGCTTCCCGGCAATCTCCCGCGGACACACCCCCGTGTGGCGGAAGTGCCGGCTGCGCACCCGGAAGCCGACCGGGTGTCCACTGTCGTCTTCCCCCCGGCACTTCCTGGTGTGGCGGAAGTGCCGGGCCCCTGGAATAATGAGACACTGGGGCGCCGCCTGGCGGTGGCCATGGGTCCCTACAGGGCTGGGCTTCCAAGCCCTTTACCCGAGGGCTCCTGCATAACCAGGACGGACGCCCCCTCGGTCTGGAGGAGGCACATGCCCTCCTCTGGTCCTTCAAGGTGTCCCGACCACACGGGATAAACCGGCATCGGGAGCCGCCTGGCGGTGGCCACGGGTCCCTACAGGGCTGGGCTTCCAAGCCCTCTACCCTGCCCCCAACAGAACCCAGGGCCCCGTGTGTGTGTGGTGTGTGTGTGTGTGTGTGTGTGTGTGTGTGTGTATATATATATATATATATATATATATATATACACACACACATAAACATATACATACATATACACACTTATATACAGTATATATATACATATACATCCACATATATATATACATATATATATATGTGCACAAAACCACGCTTTTATCTAGGCTTCTGTCGGGTAGTCTTTTGAAATGAAATTTTCCTCCAATCAGTCGTAGCAACGTGCTTTCTTCCGACTATTACATTTTTGTAGCTCTGATGTGTACATTAATGTAATCGGTGTACCAGGAAATCATGCATTGACAGAAGTTCCCCTTTGCTTGGAATGCAAAGTGTGATTAAATGCGTTATTTTTTAACGCATTATGGAGACATGCATCAAAGCTTCTCAGCTGTGCTTGTGCTAAGAAAAGGAAACATTTTAAAAGTAACACGATTGTCAATGTAACCTTTTGTAAGTAGTGCCCGGAGGATTCAGAGTGTGGTGAAACTGTAGAGACAGCGTGTGTATTAATTTGTGGATTTTTCTGTGAGTATTTGGTGGCAGCGTCACAAAGTTGGTTCCTCAAGACTGCGTTAGCTGCAGAGCTCAGCTCACAGCGAAATGAGGTGAATGGGAGGGGAGATGATGACGTGACTCTCCCACCCGCCTTAACTGTCAATCCCCCCACAAAGACAGTCTCTCGGAATTTGCATAAGCACAGCCCTTCACCAGTAATTTTAACTTGGTTACAAAGTGATCAAAACTCTCATTTATATCCTGCATCCTCTCATTAAACTTGTATCTCGCATTAGCCGTGGGCATGACAAACGCCAGCGGCAGCCTGTCTATGAACTTAATTTAAACTTTAGGTTTACACCGTGCTTTGTTTCCGAAGTAGCAGTACCCATGAATATGGTTGTATGTGTGACTCGGTCGCTTCTTAATATTTCGCTGCCTTGTCAATTGTATAATGCATGTTTTCTTCAGCTGTTTTTGGAGCTCTTCTTTGTTTTCTACGTACTGAGTTGACAGTTAGTTCACGTGATTACGTGGGAGGCGTGATGATGTCACACGAAACTCCGCCCCCCCACAGCCATCGAGATCAACTCCATTACATTACATGGAGAAAAATAGGTTCCAGTTATGACCATTACGCGTAGAATTTCGAAATGAAACCTGCCCAACTTTTGTAAGTAAGCTGTAAGGAATGAGCCTGCCAAATTTCAGCCTTCCACCCACACGGGAAGTTGGAGAATTAGTGATGAGTCAGCTTTGCCTTTTATTAGTATATATATATATATATATATATATATATATATATATATATATATATATATATATATATATATATATATATATATATATATATATATATATATGTCTACACATGGAAGTGTGTGTGTCTGTCCAGCCTGGAGGTGAAGTCGGGGTAAGGGCTCCACCTCTGAGGGAACAGAAAACTCGCTTAGCCACTAATAACACAAGCAGGGCCAGCATGTCAGCAAAACGAAACCTCCGAGGAAAGATCGTATTCCTTTAACTTTTCCTTCCGCTGCTAATGCACAAGTGATGCGAGCACGTCAGCAAAATGAATCCTACTAAGAGAGAGATACCCAGACTAGATCATTTCAATTACCTGACATCTCTACATTTCACTTTTTTTCTGACGATTTTAGTTACTAGGAATACAGACTCTTTAGTTCATGGGCTTACACAGCTAGTATATATATATATATATATATATATATATATATATATATATATATATATATATATATATATATATATATATATATATATATATATATATATATATATATATATATATACCTGTATATATGTTACCGCTAAAGCTTGAAAGACATTAATTTGCACATTACCTACGCTAATCAGCAGATTAACTGATTTGCTCCATTAACGTGTGGAATCAAGAGTTTTCCGCATTTTACCTAGATAATGTGCACATTAACGGCTTCTGTATCGTTAAAGTTCAAAAGTTTGTTTCTCTAATTTCCTTTTCCTACTCCTTCCCCCTGTCCCTCCACTTTTAGTTTGGTTTCGCCAGCGTCTTGTCGTCACCGGTTGTTTTTATTTCTCATAATCTGCGTCGGCTGCCAGTGCGTAGCATAGCTAATTCTGTTTTTAAATTTGTTTCTGCCTGTTAGCGCGTGAATTTGTGTCGTGATTTCTTTTAAAGTAGATAAATTTAACTCCTAGTATGCAAGCAAGCACCGAATTGGTGAGTAAAATGAAGAAAAGATTCTTTGTAAACCTCTTTAGCGAAGATTCAAAATATAATAGTGTTTTAATGACAAAACGAAAGTATGATTCCATAATTGAACATGTAAAGTGAATAAAAGGTTCCAAGTAGAAAGAATCATTTTGAGATTATCAAATAATTCAAAGGTATGATGTGTTGATTGTACAAGGCTGTGAAAAACTCATTGAGCTGTTGTCAGTTGCGCGAGAAAGCGTGAAACATTTTGTCCATGCCGAAGAATTGTTTGACATATTGTATTCTACTCATTTGTCAATTGGCCACGGTGGAAGAGACAGAATGATCAAGCAATTAAATACACTTTATAAAAACATAACCCATGCCGAAATAAAAATGTTTTTTGATTTTATGCAAACCTTGTCAACAAAAACAAAAAAGTGCGAAAAAAGGGATTGTTGTAAAGCCGATTATTTCATCGCATTTCAAAGGCAGATGCCAGGTGGATCTCATCAATTACCAATCTCAACCAGATGAAAAGTTTAAGTTTCTTCTTGTATACCAAGACCACTTAACAAAATTTGTTGTATTAAAGCCGCTCACATCAAAACAGGCAGATGAAGTAGCCTATAACTTGCTTGATATTCTGATAACAGACGCGAATTTTGTAATAAAATCTTAGAATGTGTAACACAGTTGTGGCCAGAAATCAAAACGGTTAATGGCAAACCTAGACACAGCCAAAGTCAAGGAAGTGTAGAACGAGCGAATCAAGACATTGAAAACATGCTCACTACTTGGATGGCTGATAACCAAACTAACAAGTGGAGTGAGGGCGTACGATTTGTACAATTCATGAAGAATCGTGGCTATCACTCTGCAATTAAAAGAAGTCCAAACAAAGCCATATTCGGTTGTCCCGCAAAAGTGGGATTGTCTTCTTCTATTATACCACAAAGTGTATTACATTTGATAAATACTGAAGACGACCTTGAAAAATTAGAAGATTCACAAGAGACCATGATTATGGGATCACAGTCAAATCTTACTCAAGGGGACATTCCATTATCCCCTGCTTCTACAGAATCATCTAAAGAAATACAAGAATTTATTGATAGTATATTGATTGAGGATACAGTTATGAAGAATATTCAGTTATCCTGCACCTCCAAGGAATCACCTCTGCATGTTGAAGAAGTCATCACTGAGTTACCCTCAACTTCAGCAGAATCGCCATCACAGTTTCGTACAGAGCCTGTAAAAAGGACTATACAAGACATGGTCTGTATTGTTTGCTCAAAAGCAGCATCAGGTGCTCACAAGTGTAAATCATGTGATATGTTTGTTCAAGTAATTTGTGGTGAAATAGATCCTAAAGAGGTAGGGTATGGTAAGAATGTATTGTGCAACATCTGTAAAAAGAATATGGATCAAAAAATACAGCGTGATGAAACCAAGAAAGGTTTAGAAAAGCAAACAAAGAAAATGTTAGCAGTTTATAATGCAAAGCACCGAAATGTCGATGAAGGTGTCACTGTGAGAAATAAAGTACCTGAAGTAGACAGAGCAAAAACTGATGCCCGTTGTTCTTAGTAAAACAGAGGATGGCTTTTATAAACATGGTACTAAAACGGATATTTTAAAACAATTGTATGCAAAATCTGAATTCAGTGTTTGCAAAGAGAGATTTTTAACGAAAGAATATGTCCCTGCTGTAGAAATATCTTTACGTCAAACAGCAATAAAACAATCCCTTGGTACTGGGCAGGGTTTCAGAAAATGTGACTGCAAATCTAAACGTACCACAAATAGGTGTGTTTGTCACAAAAACCAATTGTGATGTAATTCAAAGTGTCACAAATCTTTAGATTGCACTAATAAGTAAGCATAATTTTATCATATGTTTTGCAAATTCATTTCCTTAATTGTAATAATATTTTAAACCGTTTGATTCTTTGTATTATAGTTTTTTAATTGATTGATGATTGATTCTATCAACCAATTTGTTGATTGTTTAAATGTATCAACTTGATTCTTTAGATATCGAAAAATAAATAAATAACATTGTTAATTTAAGCATACAGAAATGTTGCTGTTGGTCCAGCAAAGATCTTATTTTCACTTTAACGAGTGCCTAGTAGGTAATGTGCAGATTATCTAGATAATTTGCAGATTACCTAAGTAATTTGAGAAATGAAACTGTTTTTGGCACTTTAATGGATCACCCTAGTTAATCTGCACATTACCTAAATAATCTGTAGAATAACTGATTTCTGCACTTTAGCGGTAACATATATATATATATGTATATATATGTATATATATATATATATATGTATATATATATATATATATATATATATATATATATATATATATATATATATATATATATATATATATATATATATATATATATATATATATATATATATATATATATATATATATATATATATATATATATATATATATATATATATATATATACACACACATACACACAGTGCATCCAGAAAGTATTCACAGTGCATCACTTTTTACACATTTTGTTATGTTACAGCCTTATTCCAAAATGGATTACATTCATTTTTTCTGCAGAATTCTACACACAACACCCAATAATGACAACGTGAAAAAAGTTTGAGATTTTTGCAAATTTATTAAAAATAAAAAAATTGAGAAAGCACATGTACATAAGTATTCACGGCCTTTGCCATGAAGCTCAAAATTGAGCTCAGGTACATCCTGTTTAGTCAGGGAGGTGACCAAGAACCCGATGGTCACTCTGTCAGAGCTCCAGAGGTCCTCTTTGGAGAGAGGAAAACCTTCCAGAAGGACACCCTTTCTGCAGCAATCCACCAATCAGGCCTGTATGGTAGAGTGGCCAGACGGAAGCCACTCCTTAGTAAAAGGCACATGGCAGCCCGCCTGGAGTTTGCCAAAAGGCACCTGAAGGACTCTCAGACCATGAGAAGCAAAATTCTGTGGTCTGATGAGACAAAGATTGAACTCTTTGGTGTGAATGGCAGGCGTCACGTTTGGAGGAAACCAGGCACCGCTCATTACCAGGTCAATACCATTCCTAGAGTGAAGCATGGTGGTGGCAGCATCATGCTGTGGGGTATTTTTCAGTGGCAGGAACTGGGATAAAGGATAAAGGGAAAGATGACTGCAGCAATGTACAGAGACATCCTGGATGAAAACCTGCTCCAGAGCGCTCTTGACCTCAGACTGGGGCAACGGTTCATTGTTCAGCAGGACAACGACCCTAAGCACACAGCCAAGATATCAAAGGAGTGGCTTCAGGACAACTCTGTGAATGTCTTTGAGTGGCCCAGCCAGAGCCCAGACTTAAATCCGATTGAACATCTCTGGAGAGATCTTAAAATGGCTGCGCACCGATGCTTCCCATTCAACCTGAAGGAGCTTGAGAGGTGCTGCAAAGGGGAATGGTCGAAACTGGCCAAGGATAGATGTGCCAAGCTTGTGGCATCATATTCAAAAAGACTTGAGGCTGTAATTGCTGCCAAAGGTGCATCGACAAAGTATTGAGCAAAGGCTTTGAATACTTATGTGCATGTGATTTCTCAGTTTTTTTTTATTTTTAATAAGTTTGCAAAAACCTCAAGTAAACTTTTTTCACGTTGTTATTAAGGGGTGTTGTGTGTAGAATTCTGAGGAAAAAAATAAATTTAATCCTTTGGAATAAGACTGTAACATAAAAAAATGTGGAAAAAATGATGCGCTATGAATACTTTCTGGATGCACTGTGTCTGTGTGTGTGTCTGTGTGTATATATATATATATATATATATATATATATATATATATATATATATATATATATATATATATATATATACACACTAATAAAAGGCAAAGCCCTCACTGACTCACTCACTCATCACTAATTCTCCAACTTCCCGTATAGGTAGAAGGCTGAAATTTGGCAGGCTCATTCCTTACAGCTTACTTACAAAAGTTGGGCAGGTTTCATTTCGAAATTCTACGCTTAATGGTCATAACTGGAACCTATTTTTCTCCATATATAGTGGAACCTCGGTTCACGAACGTCTCGGTTCACAACCAAAAAGTTCGCCAAACTTTTGCCTCAGTTCACAACCACACACTCGGTATACGAACAAGCCAGTTTCCCTTTCGGTTTGTACATGTTCAGTCTCTCCCTGTGCAGCGAGCGAGCGAGCAAGAGAGAGAGAGAGAAATAGAGCTAGCCAAGTGCCTGCTGGGGAGGGGGAGGGGGAGATTGCTGCAGTGTTTGCCTGCCTATCTGCCTGCCTGGGCAGGGATGGAGGAGTTGGGGGGCAGGGGATGGTTCACGTGTACGTATTGCCTGCCTTCTGCATAGGGGGAGGGGGGGTACAGCTGAAACTCTCTCTCTGAGAAGCAGGCAGTACGTGCACGTGAACCATCCCCCCAACTCCACTCCGGCACAGGCAGGCTGAGAGAGAAAGAGAGAGAGAGATAGCGAGCAAGCCGCGTGCCTGCCAGGCTTTTTCATTTAACCTGTTCATTGTTCTCAGTCAGACGTGCACTCTCTTTGTGCTCTACAGTATTTCGTGTGCTTTTGCAGTTAACTATGGCTTCTAAGCAAGTGAAGAGTGGTGAGAAGAAAGTTTTGAAGAAAATTGAAATCGAAGTAAAGAAAGAAATTACAAGAGGTGGAAAAACTGTTTACTAGTCTACTCATTTACCAATCTGAGAACCCTCGTGCTTTCAAGCAGCACAATGTAAACAAAGCCAGACTGCCAGTAATGTGGAGGGCAAACACGAAGGGTTGGGTCACAAAGACTTTTTTGGAATGGCTGCATGAGGCTTTCGCTCCCACCAGCTAAACAGCTAAAAACACCAGAAACCCAAGAAATCGCAAGAGAGAAAACCCCTGAAGGAAAACACTTCATGCCAGAACTCGACTCATGCAAGGTTAGTTTTCTTGGTGGTTTTTGTATTACGGATTTTTCAAAAGTTAATTTTTCAGTTCGTAGCGTGAATTGTTGCAATGTTACTTTTCTCTTTTTTCAAATGTTCCTTTTTTCTGCTGTGCTTAAAACTCATTTTAAAAAAAGTGTTTACAGCGAGCAATCGGGCTGTAAGGCTAAAATAGCGTGATCTTGTTACTTTTTTGGTTGCTTGTGGTTGGTTTTTAAATAAATTTCAGATTTGTTCTAATATTCCTTTTTTCCCTGTTGTGCTTAAAACTCGTTTTAAAAAAAGTGCTGCATATGCTGCTGACGTGGTTAGGGGGTGGGTGGTTTGTGTGTGTGTGTGCTACAGATAGAGAGAGCGCGAGCGAGCCTGCTCGTGTAGCTGAGCAGGGAGTCTGGATGTTTTGTGTCAGTGTTATTCAATGTTTTTACATTAGTTTACTATTACACTGTGCATTCTATGGTGTAATTAACTATATTTGTGCTTAATCTTTACATTTATTTACATACAGTTCGTACAGTCTGGAACGGATTAATTGTATTTACATACAATCCTATGGGGGAAACTGCTTCAGTTCATGACCAACTCGGTTTACGACCAAAGTTCTAGAACAAATTATGGTCGTGAACTGAGGTTCCACTGTACTGTAATGGACGTTAGCTCGATGGTCGTGGGGGGCAGAGCTGCACGTGACATCATCACGCCTCCCACGTAATCACGTGAACTGACTGTGACCGCAGTATGTAGAAAAGAAGGAAGAGCTCCCAAAGAGCGCTGAAGAAAAACGCTGAATACTTTATTCGCGAGATACAAGTTTAATGAGAAGACACGAGATATAAACAAGACTTTGGATCACTTTGTAACGGAGTTAAAATTGCTGTAGCGAGAAACTTTTAAGTGCCGGGTCTTAGCTAACATTAAATAAAGCCATGGACATCGCAACATCACACAAGACAGCAGCTCACGTGAACTGACTGAACGCAGTACGAGTGATCACTTCCATGCATTAAACCTGTTCAAAAAACGCATTACACAATTGACAAGGTGGGAAAAGAATATGCTCCGAAATATTAAGAAGCGACCGAGTCACACATACAACCATATTCATGGGTACTGCTACTTCGGAAACAAAGCACGGTGTAAACCTAAAGTTTAAATTAAGTTCATAGACAGGCTGCCGCTGGCATTTGTCATGCCCACGGCTAATGCGGGATACAAGTTTAATGAGAGGACGCATGATATAAATGAGAGTTTTGATCACTTTGTAACCAAGTTAAAATTACTGGTGAAGGGCTGTGCTTATGCAAATTCCGAGAGACTGTCTTTGTGGGGGGATTGACAGTTAAGGCGGGTGGGAGAGTCACGTCATCATCTCCCCTCCCATTCACCTCATTTCGCTGTAAGCTGAGCTCCGCAGCTAATGCAGTCTTGAGGAACCAACTTTGTGATGCTGCCACCAAATTCTCACAGAATAATACACAAGTTAATACACACACTGTCTCTAGAGTTTCTCCACACTCAATGTATTCCTTGCATCCCCGTTACACCCTCTGATCTCCCATTTCAATTCAGATGCCTCCAATTTCCAGTAAGGCTCTGCTTCGCGATGAGAAGAAAGAAGTCTCAGGGATAGACCCAACAAAAGGTTGCCATTGATTTCAGGCAAGATTGCTTTTCTCCTGGACAACTATACGTTGCATTCTCAAGAGTGAGCTCGCACAGCTTCGTCATATTACAACCAGAGTGCTGAACTGACAATGTGATATATAAAGAGAACTATAATAATCATAATAAACAAACAATAAAACAGTGGAGAACCCGTGGATTAAATAAAAAGGCAGCTTCCTTGGCAAAGCAAGGAAAAAGGATGGCTTTATATGTCGTTCGTTTATAAAACAGCGGAGAAGCTGTGTAAAGGCTGCTTCACAAAAAAAACAGCGGAGAGTCTTATATAAGCAGGCAGTCAGCTAAAGAAGGGAATCAATAAATATCTATAATCGTAATAAACGAACAAAAATAGCGTACAAGCCGCGGATTAAATAAAGGAAATGGGTACCTGAACAGTAAAGTAAGTCTCGAATAGCTACACAATAACTATAAGAATCGTAATAATTGAACAATAAAACAGTACAGAACCGCGAAGCAAGGAGAAACGACGGCCTTATATAGCATTTGTTTATAAAGCAGCGGAGAAGCTGTGTGAAGGCAGCTACACAAAAAAACAGCAGAGCGCCACACTCTGAATGTATTCCTGGCATCACTGTTATACCCTCTGATCTCCCATTTCAATTCAAATGCCTCACATTTCCAGTAAGGCTCTGCTTCGCAATGACAATTAATAAGTCTCAGGGATACACCCCACAAAAGGTTGCCATTGATTTGAGGCAACATTGCTTTCCTCCAGGACAAAACTATACGTTGCATTCTCAAAAGTAATTTCAGTGCACAGCTTGGTCATATTACAACCGGACTGCTGAACTGACAACGTGGTATACAAACAGATCCTTAACAGATAGTTATTGGTATATTTTCCCTCAGTTTAAAAAGGTTTTCTTTTCTTCTTAATAAAAATTTAAAAGCAGTTCTTCGTTGCGTTTAGGATTTTGCTATATACAGTATATATATATATATATATATATATTTGTATGTATGTGTGTATATGTATGTAGATATGTATATATATATATATGTGGATATATATATATATACTGTATGTGTGTGTGTATATATGTAGATATGTATATATATGTAGATCTGTATATATATGTATATATGTGTCTGTGTGTGTGTGTGTGTATGTATGTATATTTATGTGTGTATATATGTTGATATGTGTATATATATGTAGATGTGTATATGTATATGTTTGAACAATTATTGCACACTTTCTGTAAATCCAATAAACTTCATTTCACTTCTCAAATATCACTGTGTGTGTCTCCTATATGATATATTTAACTGACATTTTTTATCGTAACAACCAACGATTTATACAGGAAAATAATGACTATTAACAAGGTTGCCCAAACTTTTGCATCCCGCTGTAGATATGTGTATGTGTAGATATGTGTAAGAAAAGCACAAGCTTACACGTCATATTCCAGGGAGATCTTCTACAATTCCCTGTGATCTTTATTGATGCAGATTATTGCATGGTTCAAAGATGCATGAAAAATAACACACCATTTTTAAACTAGCCCCCAATGTTGAGTGTCTGGCAAGTTCTACAAAGGTAGGATGACAGAGGCATTTAGGAAAATGTGCAGCAACTAAGGAAATTATAACTATGTTAGGGGAAAGTGGGTAATAAAGTATATACATACTTGGAATGTAGGCTATGCTGGGTTTTTTTTAATGATAATACTGTAAATTAACCTCTCACTAACAAAACTGATCACGGCTGGATTAATGATAACCAGACTGCAAAAACTAGATGCATTAAGCATAGTAACATCTTTCAAATGCCAAAATTACCCTAAAGGAAAAAGATTATAATAGTATTAAAAGCGGTCATAAAATATCCTATGTATTCATTATCATATGTATTTATTGATTGAGCAATCTGATTTTTAAAGCAAATGCATGCAATAAACATAATATTTATGATCTGTTTACCTTTGACCAGCTACTAATACTGGAGGTTTTGGCCTCGAAACAATTACATTAGGTAGCACAGGACTAATGTAAGACAGTATGAACAAATCATTTTATCAGATATGGTTAAATATAACTGTCCCAAAGTCATGGTATGCCATTTTGTATGTTTGGTCTAACCTACTTGTTATACTGTATATTGTTCTTCATCGGACTCTCTGTCTATTCTAAATTTGTCCTGGGTTTGGCTTGGAACTTATCAGATTCCTCACCATAAACTGTACTGTATATCCTGCAAATGCTGAAAAGAAGAACATTTATTTCCTATGCAGGGGAAGAAAACCTATCAAACATTATTTTAATGAAGCAGTGGGGAATGTCACATAGCTACTTCATTGACATTGTACTTCTAATCCCACTTTACCCAACACCACTATTCACCTGTGAAAAAGCTTCTTTCAGTTCAGATGCACTTTGCATCCATCTTCTAAATCTATGTTATACATACAGTGCCTTCAGAAAGATTTAGACCTGTTCACTTCACAAAAGTGAAGGGGTCTAAATACTTCTTGAACCAACTGAATATGCAGTTATCTCACAAATGAGGTTGTCAATAAAAGGCACGTATTTATTCATAAAGTGCTTGAGGTTACATTATAAGAAGCACATACAGTAACACGTAAAAAGAATTTCAAAAACACAAGCTTGCGTTATCTTGGTTGATGGGTAAAGCTTATGTATGATTGAACTTGCCAAAGCTGTACCTTTACACCAAAGATAATATAAACACTCTATTAACTAGGAAGAAAGTCTGCAATTTTTCTTTAATCTCAGTCAAAGATTGTTTTTACACATGTATACTGTAGCGACCTAACCATGCTTGATAATCTTACCTCTTGAACAAATAAGGTCTGAGCCTCCTTTTCTGCATTTTCTGGTACAGTAGAGAAAAGTGTTCTACCTTGTCGTTTCAGTGTTGATATCTAAAATGGAAAAGAAATGCTTTTACAAATGCAAGTGACAAAATTATAAAAGGAATAAAAAATAAAATTACATTCTACAAATATTTCATTATGGTCTACTCTTAAATATTAGATATCCATGGCCTATTAATTTCTAAACTGATCTCTATGTACCCATAAAATGAATGCAGCACAATCAACAAGTTATATTCAGGGTTCCAAATGTATTATTATTAACTGATTTCCTAGAATGTTCAAGCCAAAAAGAAGCAAAGAGAAATGGATCAAAATGTTATAGCAAAAGATACAATGTCAACACATGCTGTCCATTAACAATGTGATCAGGGAAATTTCAAGACAGCATTTATATTCTGAGTACATCTTTGGACCATGAAACCAGGACCAGGAAATGTCCGAAGAGAATTAATATGGAAAAAATATGAAAGCAAGGCACTGCAGTCCAGGAGTCAAAGTTCAAGCCATCCATATATTCATCTACTCATTTACAGTGGTGCTTGAAAGTTTTTGAACCCTTTAGAATTTTCTATATTTCTGCATAAATATGACCTAAAACATCATCAGATTTTCACTCAAGTCCTAAAAGTAGATAAAGAGAAACCAGTTAAACAAATGAGACAAAAATATTTTACTTGGTCATTTATGTACTGAGGAAAATGATCGAATATTACATGGTTGTGAGTGGCAAAAGTATGTGAACCTCTAGGATTAGCAGTTAGTTTGAAGGTGAAATTAGAGTCAGGTGTTTTCAATCAATGGGATGACAATCAGGTGTGAGTGGGCACCCTGTGTTATTTAAAGAACAGGGATCTATCAAAGTCTGCTCTTCACAACACAGGTTTGTGGAAGTGTATCATGGCACGAACAAAGGAGATTTCTGAGGACCTCAGAAAAAGAGTTGTTGATGCTCATCAGGCTGGAAAATGTTACAAAACCATCTCTAAAGAGTTTGGACTCAACCAATCCACAGTCAGACAGATTGTGTACAAATGGAGGAAATTCAAGACCATTGTTACCCTCCCAGGGTGGTCAAACAACAAAGATCACTCCAAGAGCAAGGCGTGCAATAGTCGGCGAGGTCACAAAGGACCCCAGGGTAACTTCTAAGCAACTGAAGGCCTCTCTCACATTGGCTAATGTTCATGTTCATGTTCATGAGTCCACCATCAGGAGAACACTGAACAACAATGGTGTGCATGGCAGGGTTGCAAGGAGAAAGCCACTGCTCTCCAAAAAAATTGCTGCTCGTCTGCAGTTTGCTAAAGATCACGTGGACAAACCAGAAGGCTATTGGAAGAATGTTTTGTGGACGGATGAGACCAAAATAGAACTTTTTGGTTTAAATGAAAAGCGTTATGTTTGGAGAAAGGAAAACACTGCATTCCAGCATAAGAACCTTATCCCATCTGTGAAACATGGTGGTGGTAGTATCATGGTTTGGGCCTGTTTTGCTGCATCTGGGCCAGGACGGCTTGCCTTCAATTGATAGAACAATGAATTATATCAGAGAATTCTAAAGGAAAATGTTAGGACATCTGTCCATGAACTGAATCTCAAGGGAAGGTGGGTCATGCAGCAAGACAACAACCCTAAGCACACAAGTCGTTCTACCAAAGAATGGTTAAAGAAGAATAAAGTTAATGTTTTGGAATGGCCAAGTCAAAGTCCTGACCTTAATCCAATTGAAATGTTGTGGAAGGACCTGAAGCGAGCAGTTAATGTGAGGAAACCCACCAACATCCCAGAGTTGAAGCTGTTCTGTACGGAGGAATGGCCTAAAATTCCTCCAAGCCAGTGTGCTGGAATGATCAAAAGTCACTGGAAACGTTTAGTTGCAGTTATTGCTGCAAAGGGGGTCACACCAGATACTGAAAGCAAAGGTTCACATACTATTGCCACTCACAAATATGTAATATTCGATCATTTTCCTTTATAAATAAATGACCAAGTATAATATTTTTGTCTCATTTGTTTAACTGGTTTCTCTTTATCTACTTTTAGGACTTGAGTGAAAATCTGATGATGTTTTAGGTCATATTTATGCAGAAATATAGAAAATTCTAAAGGGTTCACAAACTTTCAAGCACCACTATACCTAACATTGTCTACTAGGAACAAGAAGGAACACTGGATTTATCATACAGTATAACTTGAGCAAAGAACTTAACAACACTTGCTTCTAGCAGGCTGATAACAATAGTAAAGAAAACTTTGAATTGTACATCTATGGTGTAAAGGAAGATGCTCGACTATTGGATGAAAATGAATGCAAGCATACAGAGAACCTGCAACACCTACTGAGAAGCTGACCAGGTTAAGAACTGAGTCCTGGGCTCACCACTGCACCATCACCAAACATGTTAAATAGCAAGTCATAAACTGAGAAAAGAAAATCTCTCTATCCTTGAGCAATTATTAATGCCAGAAGTGATTTTGCAGTTAAGTGTTAACAGAAGGGGATGGTGGAAATGGAAGGACATTATTAAATATTTCTCTTCAAACACACATCAAGCTAAACATTGCAACTTAAATAGCACAAATAATATTGTGATAAAAAAGAAACACTTGGTGAAGAAATCAAATTTACCAGACACAGAACATGTTATACATTTTGAGAATTCATGTTATTTAAGGTAGTTGGGCACACCTCAGCAATTTTAAGGTATAGTATTCCCCTACTTATTTCTTTCTTACCAAAACAACCAAATTTATAGGAGTTTCCTTGCACTCCACAAGATTCCTTAATGATCACTTAGGTACTCTCTATCAGCCTGTCATGCAAATGAGCCATCAGTAAATTCAATTCTCTTTCATTTAATGGTGTCTTTACAGCTGTCTTTAACTGGCTCTGTGCTCATCATAAATATTTAGCAAGAGACAATGCTGTACATTATATGAGCCGAAAATTGAAAACTGACTTTCAAACAAATCATTAAGCTGTAAATTATACCTCTGCACAAAGCACCTCAAAATTATCATCTAACTCTATTGTTCATCCTGAAAACATTTTAAGTTTTTCCAAAAGAACACACGCCCACAAGATAATGAACAGTACAGTCACGAGACAGGATCTAAATTTCAATTTGTAGGTTCTCCATCTCTTTGAATTGTAAAATCCAGTTAAGGAAAAGAATGGATGCTTGTAAATCAAAATCTCTTTAAAAGCAGTATCAAAGCTGGCTGCTATGCTTGAAAAGGTACATTAAAAACTTAAATGTGTTAAAGTGAAAGTAATGTGAAATATTTTTTCTCTCTGCCAGAATAAGGCTGATGGTGTTGTTCCAGGTGTATGTCCATCACAAGCCACGGTACTCAAGGAGGTATTCCTCTCACAATGATTACATTAAATTTAAGAGACAGATATTTGCAAAAATGTGTCTGTAATATACACAAAGAAGTGCTTATTGTTTTTTTGTTTATTTGTCTGCATGGTCTTATTCTGTGCAAGATCCTCATTTCTAACAGCTTCTTTTACCTTTGCCTATATGCAGCACTTACTTAAGATTCAAAGTTTGAGAGTTGTATCGAACGCTGTCAATTAGGGCTTGAAATGGGATTTCAGTCATGTATATTTGTTACTCTATGTTTGGATAAAATTTCAGTATTCTGCAAAGCAAAACAAATCAAAACTACTACAGAAAATGTTGTGCATGATCAAACAGAATATATCCAGTCAGTGGATTTATTGCAACGTCACAATTGGTTATGTAACATTTTATAAATCACAACATCAACAAATCAATACAGAATCTCCTGTATATACAGATCAGGAACTGAACTCTGAAATTTCATGGTTAGTTATAACTGTTAGGATAATGTAATGGAAACAAAACAGTTCCTAAATAGCAGTTTCAAAAAAAAAAAAAAAAAGTAATACATGTGTATTTTTTTTAACTTAATAATAAATTCAGTGTGTGCAATGTGACTGACTAGTGTCTCCTTTATAGCTCATTTCTGTTTTATGTCCACTCCAACTTGTTCAGAAATGAATGGATTCAACTTCTACTTTAGCACTTGAACATACTATGCAGCATTATGTTTTCAGTCAGATTAATATATTGTTTGTGCCTTACCCATGAAGTCTGTGGAAACTAACAATGTCAGGAATATGAGTAAATAACCAGGTATGCATGCCAAAGGGCTTTGCATGATTTCTAAATCTCATATTTTAGCCAAAGCTTTAGAACACCCAAGACTTGAGTTATCTGAAAGGATTAAGAACTAATTACTACTAAAACACTGTATCTTCTTCCTATGTTCCTACCAATTATACTAACAGTGCGCTTCATCTCTGTGTAGTCTCCCTGACTGATCTACACTATGTGAAATCCAAAAAAGAAGCATTCAGTGGAGGCAGAGCCTGTACATAATTTACTTTAATCCACTTTTGTGAGTTTATAGGTGAAAAGGCTGAAGAAATGTGTTTATGAACAGACACCCCAAAGGGGTGGATTTTCTTTGCTTCATAGTAGGTGGTCCAGATGGATGTTAGACAAAGAAACCTATAATGTAAAGAAGGACTAGTGGATAAGTAAAGGGAAGACAGTAATCCTACTTGATGCCATAGAGCAGAGGTTCATAATGCTTGGATGCCTGGATGAATTGAGAAGTTAGAGAATCATTTTGTCGGCTTCAATTTGTTTAAAATTTGTGAATGTGTTGTGTTAAATTAAGTTTTCAAGTCTGCTTTATTTTGCACAGTATACTGAATTTGTTTGTACATGTCACCTATCTGTGGCTGTACCCTTACCTAAATTCATCATACACCTTCTTCAGTGCTGCACGGTCCCCTGTACCTTGTCTTAGCAAAGAACAATGCTTATCTGCACAAAAGAACTAAACCAAGTAATCAACCTCCCACCACTTGTACTTTAAGAAAGGACTGGTTTTATTGTAAGGTTAAATCAAGAGTCTGTATAAGATGAAGATTAAACAAAACACTGTAAGAATACAAGGTTATTTGCTTAATTAAAACAAAGAGATGTCTCCTTGCATTTCATTTCACATAAATTTACTTGTTTTTATATGGTCAAACTGTTCTACCCATGATCTGTACTTTCTATCTGCAACAAACCGATCTACTCAGAAAAAGAGATTGTAAAAGGAATATTTTAAATGAAAATAAGAAACAAATTGTGCATTATGACATCCAGATGCATACGGGATGTCTCATCCACGCCTTTATAAATTATGTTCCTTCTAACTTAACCTTGTATTTTGTTAAGAGATTGCTGTAATATTTAAGAAAAGAGAAGCACAGATTGAGGGGGGAAAATACAAAACACTCAAAATGTCCAAAGTGTACATCTGGGTTTCTTTTGGTACATTTTGGCTTGTTATTTTATTAGAATAAAAGCTATCTGCTCAGAGTTGAAAAGGTCAACACAAGAGTGGAACAGCTTCTCCTCATTGTTTACCTCAGGGACTGCAGCACGCCCGTACCCTGGCAGCTTGCCCTCTCCTAATAAGTACTTCGCAAACATTTCAACCGCATCCCCTTAAGGCCTAACACAGAAAGCAGTCAAGGAAGTTTTGATTAGAAAAGCCAAGTGATTTTAGAAACCTAGAAGACCAATACAGTTTTATCACTATAATAACAAAAGTATTAGCATATCTGCTGGTTACAGATATACATTTTCAGTCCCGTTTTATAGAATTTTTATGTTGACAAGTCCAGCTTGATGCCACAATTTATTCGAATCACTGTTTCATCAAATATTAATCTTTGAGCTTCAGGGATTGAGATGGTAACCTGATGATGATGATGATTTTAATTTTACACTTCCATCACAATTGACTAAAGTTCTTAGATAACATCAATAACTAAATAAAATAAAGAGAAAAATATGGGGACGCACATCCATCTGAATCACTCTAGAACCCAGCAATGAACACATTTGCAGTGAGACAAACAGCAAGTTTTATAAAAGTAAACCATGTAATATTAAAGTCTAAACAAATGTAACAAATAACTTTGCATAAAAAGTAGTGTACCACAATAACAGCCGAACATATTAATGTTCACATTTACAAAATGCAAATATTGTTTTACTGTTCTTTTTTCTGTTTTAATCAAGTATGTTTTTGCTTAATGATCTTTATTAAAAATTAGCCAGAAATTATGAGTACTGCAAAGGACTAGTGCCATGTACAGGGTGTTTTTTCCCCTGTCTTGTGTTCAACTTCAACCAGGGCAGGCTCAGGCCTCCAATGACCTGAACTGAATTAACTCAATCGAATTAAATATAAGTGTAAATGCTATAATGAATCCACATCTGTCTTCTTAAGTGAAATAAAACAAGAAAACAAAAATCATAAAGTAAACCAGGAAACCTCATCTTCATCAAGGATAGCCCCACTATCAATGACCACTGCTAGACTTCTGTATTTAACCACACCTAGCTAAAGAAGCACTTAGACTGGTTGTATGAGTTATCATGTGTATACTGTAGATTTGTTCACTAAGAAATGGCATACTTGGTGGCAAAATAGAACAATGCAACAGTTCTTTTTCAGAAAATGAGAAACAATGAAGAGAAAAAAAAATTTAAAGTTAATCTTCCAAAGGTTAATCAAAGAACTCTTTAGGTGACACTCAAATTTGACATGCTGATGAAAAGTGCACATAGACATAACTTTGAGTATTTAATAAAACTTTATTATTACGCTAAATGATGTATTTTTAGATTGAATTATTTGATCATCTCTCCATGTTTTTAAAATATCATGTAGAGCCAAGGAGTTTTTCCAAAATGATTGGGGACAGGTTGGAGCCATTCCTACACAGGGCACCTGCTTTGCAATAAAGTTGCTCTGCAAAGAGACACTAAGAAGTTAACTTTATACTGTATGCTGCCCATTATGAAGAACAGAGACAAGAAAACGTAAACGATTTGGTACTTCTTAGCAACCATGACCTGTTGGGAAAGTTATCTGACTCTCTAATCAGCAGTGCTCATTGTTGCACTGGTTTGCAAGATCAATAAATGTATGAGGCAGCAGTTAAAAATCTGAGCCATCTATTTGTGTTTTTACTTTGCACACAGCTTATTAGAATTCCAGGTTATATGTCACTGTGACAACCTTTGCCAAACACTGCCCTTATGACTATTTTGGGCATTTCCTTTTCATGTATATGATTCTCATCTTTTTGTGGAGTGACTTTCCACAAATTAGCAAACGCTACAAGGATTAATACCGAGTTTGCTGAATCTTGAATTCAAATGTTATCATACCTCATTTAATATATATCATTTAAATTTTTTCTCACATTCTCTTTTGTTCTTTCTCATTGAGTTTGTTTCTAATTTAGGTTTTTTTATAGTGTACATTTCACTTATTTATTTTTTTCTTTTACTTTTAACATTTTGTTTAGTGTTTTATATAGGCCTTTGGGCCAATTTTCAACTATGTTTCAACTCCTGGTTCCTTATTCTTGAGGCCTGCCATATTTCCTCCTTGGCAGAATAAGAACAATTAAACATTATCATTACCTGTGCATTTTGGGTATCAAGTATGATATTTTGAGAAATAAAGGAGTATCACATCCAATGTTGAAATGAGAATCTAAAATTAATGAAATTGGGCTGGGAGGAAATTAAGAAGCATATCATAATTGAGGGTGACACTTCGATATATCACTATGGCCTAAGTCCAAAGAAAAACAAACTGTGGAAGCATGATGATTTTTAGCACCATTTAGCAATTCTGGCAAGAACATGTGAATATTTTTTTCCAAATGTATTATATGCCTCAAAAGGGCCAATTTTCTGGTCAAAAGTATGCTGATTTGCTTGGTTTTGCAGTAGTCAGTCATTAAACAACACTGAGGAAGATATCAATGATCCCCAGTCTGCTTCATCATCAATCTGCTTCAACACCTTGAATGTGTTGTGCTTCTCAGTAGCAAATCTGTCAGACAAACTGTTGATAGTTTTAAATTAATATATTCATATATAAATGATAAAAATATTATTCATTAGATTTATAGTGCAGTATAAACACAACAGTCTGTTATAATAATACAATAAACACTTTTAAAAATTGAAATAATCGCAATTCTGGGCATTTTTTACTCATAACAAAAATAACTTCAATTCTTTACACTCTTAAGTTGTCATACTCAATGTACAGTTAATTCCTGCAAGCTGTTTTTATAATAATTGTTTCCTGAAGGTTTGTAGAACACAAGTAGAGTATATTATCTAAGGCTGATTTTTTACAAAAATAAAAATCTTTGAGAGTTGTTGCCCAAATGCCATTTACATTAAAAGCCAGATTCTTGTGATAAAAGCAGTTCATCTGTGCCCCTGCTGACGCTGGCATCAAAGCACATGAGGGAGGACTGCTTAACAATACCGTTGTGTTTTTAAATCCTCTCTGTTTGTGATGTTACTGAAACAATCAAGTAGGAATCGACTCCCTTTGTAATTTTTTAGGTGGACAAACTGCATGTGACATAATACAAGACTACTCATGGGCTCCATGGAATCTAAAATGTGCAAGAAACTATTTATTCTGGTGATTATTTAGATTAGCAATTATGCAAAAATGATTAACCATAATGAACTTAGAAAATAAATTGATGAGCTATTAATTATTTCCCTAAGACATTGAATTACATCTACAGTATAAAAGTTACGTAATCGATAACTGAGCACACTGGTGACAGACACAATGATGCCACAGTGACACATGACATTAATAATAAGTTCACTGACGCGGAGGACGGCAAATCAATAGTGCACCCTCTGGCAGCCTTGAAATCAGAACCAATAATGTAGGCTAGAAACCAGCAAAGTTATCCAGAAAATTAAATAGGACTGCTGAGAACATAAAGTCCCCAAGGACAAAAGATAAAAATCATCAAAGTTTTCTATTTATAAGAATAGGGTCTTGTCTTCCTTTTCCTGGTCACAGCTTCCCACTCTGAGATCACAATCATGTTAATGCATCTAACAGAAACAAACACATGGATGAAAAAAAGGGCGAGGATGCTGCCAGAAGGAAATGCTTGGGAACAATCCTTTCACATAAAAAACACACACTCATTTGTGCTTTGTATTTTCAAATCAAGTGACCCAGAAAAAGGAAACGCAATTAGAGCCAGAACCTTGCAGCAAAGCTCAAAAAGAAAAAAAAGGCAAGCATCTACCTGGGTCAAATCAACTTCTAAACCTGAATTTGTGCAAATTGGAGCCACACATTCATTCACATATGCCATAAAGAGGCATCCTCTTCTGATGCCATAAAGACACAGCTATTAACACTTCTGAATATATATACAGTATATATATATATATATGTGTGTATATATATATATATACACATATATATATATATACATATATATATATATACACACACATATATATACAGTATATATACTGTATATATATATTCAGAAGTGTTAATAGCTGTGTCTTTATGGCATCAGAAGAGGATTTTGTAATAATTTGAATTTCAGCTAACATGATTCCATTACAGAATGAACAGTTAAGTGAATGCATGCTTCATTTGTTGACAGTGTCCAGAGATCAGCGGGGAGAGAGACACACATAGTACCTTTTCCAGCAGCTGTTTTTTAGTAACTACACTGCTGAATTAAATTTGTTTATAGTTAAATATACTTTATGTTCTGTATATAGATAGTTAAAAAAGAGATTTAGAAATTCCTACACGACATGCACATTTTTCAATATTAAACAATTCAGCTAATCTCTCAGTTACCCACCAAGCTCAGAGAAAAATGCAACAGCAAGTTAAAACAGTAAGTAGCAGAATCACCTCACAGTAGCTGCACATTTTTTTCCATGATTCATGAATTATATTAAAACACAAAATTTAACACTATCATGTTAATCTTAAAATTTTCATAATTCCTTTAGCGCCTAACTAAATATTATGAAAAAATCTTCAAAATTTTAAACAAAAAAAATCTCTACATGTACATGCAGTCAATTCCTGTAATAAGCGCTGTGATCAGATGCCCCGTGACTATTGTCAGCTGCAGTTTGAGCTACATATGACCAGTACACACATATCACTATACTTTCACCCTCTTTTGGATACCATCATTCATCTTATAGATTGCAAGTGAAGAGTACATTTGAAAGAACACATCAGGAATCAAGACAGGGTGCCATAGCATTGTAGGACACATATACAAACTCACGCTTACATATAGCACAGAGACAATTTAAAATCAATTAACCCTAGCCCACCTGTCATTTGAATGTGTGAGGAAACTGAAGAAGATCAGAGACAATATTCAACACGAACATGACAAGACAGAAAAATCCACATAGGCAGTGGCACACCATTGACTTTATCCCAAAAGTCAAGAGCTGTGAGGAGCAGTATTAAACCACATTATCATTATGCTGCCAGTCCAACCTTGTTCATATAAGCCTTACACTTGGGTTTGTTTTATCACAGATCATCAATGTCAAAATATTTATAAAAAATTCAAACCAGTTTCTACTGTATGATGAAAACTTCACTTGAATATTGTATGAGACTAAAATGTGATCAAAACAACATGGATATGATGTTAGAGTCATTTATCCATAATACACAGGCAAACTCCAATATCTGCAACAATTCTCTTTATTTTATTACACTATCTACAATGTAAACAGTTTTCTGCTCAAGCTTCTTGATTACGGAAAAACGTTTTAAGTAAAAGTGGATTTACATGATTGCAAAATGTGAAACTGAATCTTATCTGAAATTTGCCTATATAGATAAAGGAGCACCACGATTTTCCAACATATCAGCCTTCCTGTGATGACCACCAATGCAGGGTAACATTAAAGTAAAATACTTCAACTTGAGAATAGCTGCCAGTGAAAATAAAAATCCATGAAACAATAATAGATGCTTGTTGAATGGATGCAGAGATAACCTCTGACTGCTGTTGGGCCTGAAAAGGAAGTATACACTGTTAAATTGATGCCTTTCCTGAATATGGAGTGCTGGAAAACACTGCCTCATTCTCACTGGTGTCAAAGTCAGATTTTCTGCCAAGGGTACTGAATGTAAAACATAAAAGTTTGCTTAGCTTTATTAAATGTACGGTAAAAATGAAGAAGGGTTATTTTCAGTTCACAAAGTGAAGGCTTTTTACTCACCTGGAAATCATCCATAGGAAACAGCAGCATATCCCGTAAGGCATCGCTAAAAATCTGTGTTTTCCTCTGTACAATGACATTCTCATAATCTAATGGCTCAATGAGTTTCGGTTTTGCCTAAAATCAAGACAATAAAAAAAAAAAGTTAGGAAAACAGTGGCCATTCCAAAAAATACCCCAATCTTAATGAATGCTAATAGCAGTAAAAGCAATGCAGAATAAGGCAATGATTTCCATTCCTTTCCAGAACTCTACAGACAGCAACAATATCAGTGATCCTGTATGTCCGCTGATCATTCACCTAATTTCTCAGTGTGGTCGAAGTTTGTTTTCTTAAAAAGAAAATGGATTTAACCCATCTATTTTATAAATTTGCTAAGAAATGGATAGAAGCAATATAAGAAAAAAGACACTTGAGTTCTTACTGTGATCATTTTAACTTTATTGTACAACATGCTGCAGAAATACCTCTCAAAAAGGCTGCAAATTTGAATCGGCAGAAAAAAATTCAAGGTGAAAAGAGGTATTTACATTTTACAAAAAATATTTGTTGAAATGCGCAAAAGAAATGTTAAGATGATTAATGAGCTGTATCAGCAATTTATGAGTTACATGATAAAAGACTTTTCACAATAATGTATGTTCTTCTGTTTAATGAAGCATGATACTGTTGATGGATTGGACACCAGTAACAAATCTGTTGCTGCTACTTTGTGCTGAATTCACTAACATTAATCATTTACATTTACTTATTTTGCTGATGCCTTTATCCAAGGCGACGTACAACATTTATGATACAACTGGTTACGTTTCTTATCTTTTGGTTTTCCATTTGGAGTACGGACAGGTCAAGTGACTTTCTCATGATTACACAGTGTCTTTAGTGGGATTTGATCTCACAACCTCAGGGTTTGAGACCCAAAGCCTTTACCACTATACCACACCACCTGCACTAAAGCAGAAAGTGTTAGATCTCGTACCACTAGAAAAATCACAATAAAGCACAATGTGAAAAAAATATATAATACAGGGCTAGCATGATTATACCCTCATTGTGCAACAGACATTATGCATCCACAGAAATAAATCCCTTTATGATGTATGTATGGTAGAAGGCATGATCATAAATGATGTTTTAGCTTAACAGATATAATCCATTTACTTATTCTTATATTTCTGCATAAATTATTTTTTGTACATAATTTAACAATATAACTAATGATCTAATGAAAAAATAGTTTAACACTTTTTCTTGCTTTTGTAATATTTAATGTTTGGTTGATATCTCTCCCTAATACTTAGATATCAAATAATTTCTATTCACAAAATTACACTGGAAGTGACTTGATGTCTGCTTGGCCAACTACAATGGCTACTCCAGTTCAACTGTGTACTTTAGTGTATAGAGACAATCAACACTATAAATGCCTGTATTTTCTTTTGCAGTGTTAAAATAAAATAATAAAGAATTTAAATAATAGTTGCCAGTATTAAATGCTCTTATTTTCAGACAAAAATTTAGAACAAGTGCACAAGTAAAATACCTTTGAATGTATTTTAACAGAAAAACAGAAAGGAGCATCTGTTCTGAGACTAAAGTGTCAAGGAAAAACACCCACGTATTTGCCAGAAATAAGTCTTTTAGGAAGATATGCTCAACACGGTGGTCCCAGGCAGAGCACAAATGATTACAGCAATGGTTATAACCTCACAGAGAAATTTACCAAAACACATGTATTCATTCCATCATGCATGCGCATACGCATTCCAAATGCATGACTGTAATGAAGACATTGTTCTTTAAAAAATTTTTCTGCTTACTCTTCAGCAATATTTTGCCTTAAGTCATTTGAAAACTTTGCTACCCAGCTTGTATCAAGAGGAACAAGTAGTAGAGGAAATAAGTTATTTGTATAAAGTATACCTTGTTAACCTTCTCTAAACATATCAAATGCTAGAAATCATAGTTTCATATCAACCTCTGATCAGTGTATTCTTGAAACCTGAACACTACTACGCTATAAAACATTGCCCCCTCCCTTTCTCATTCCCACTCTAGTAAAACGGTTCCCACACTATTAAAAGTAAGCCAGCCACTGAGTGATCTCCCACCCTCTTTAATAGAAGTTGGTTAATAGAAGAGACAATCTGCCAAAGTGAATTGTTGAGATGAGCAGTATCCATAAGCACTACTCAAGTACACCTAGCACCAGCAGCCTCCAGATTTAAAAGTTCTGAATGATGTAAGAATGCAAACTAAATAAACCAAATGCACAGCAGACAAGCCAAAGGAATAACACAAGAACCTTTAAAAGCATAATGTGCAATTCAGATATGTGTGTTTTGTGGCACCTTAACATTCCTTTGACATTTCATTTTTGACATGAGCACATGTTAGATTCAAACACAGGGTTGTATTAGGGACTATAGAGACCTGGGTTCGCTTCCCGGGTCCTCCCTGCGTGGAGTTTGCATGTTCTCCCTGTGTATTCGTGGGTTTCCTCCAGGTTCTCTGGTTTCCTCCCACAATCCAAAGACATGCAGGTTAGGAGCATTGGCAATTCTAAATAGTCCCTAGTGTGTGCTTGGTGTGTGTGTGTGCATCCTGTGGTGGGCTGGCGCCCTGCCCAGGGTTTATTTCCTGCCTTGCGCCCTGTGTTGGCTGGGATTGGCTCCAGCAGACCCCCGTGACCCTGTAGTTAGTATATAGCGGGTTGGATAATGGATGGATAGAAGTAACTCATTATTTCTTCCATCCATTTTCTACAGTTGCTTGGTCATATACAGCAGAGAAAACTACAGAAACTGGAGGAAACCCACACTGACAGAGAAAGAAACTGTAAACCTCCACATACTGTAGTTAGGCATACACCCTAAAGCCATTGGCAAGTAGTTCCTAATCACTCTGCTACTGTGTCTCATCATTGTTTTTTGGATATCGAGCAAAAACCAATTAGGGCAAATGGAAATAATCTAATTAACAAGGTGTTTGTTGGTGTATGATCAGAAATTATTATTATTAGTTCACCACACCTGCCTTCCTCTGATATTAGTATAAGAAATTTACCCTGACATTTGAAAAAGTGGTAACACTTTAAAATTTCACGCATGCTTGTTCAATTGGTGAATTTTTTCATGCTTATTGTGTTATTATTATGATCTGAAGCACAGAAAAAAAAATAACATTTCTTTTAAAATTGTTTGTATCTCTCTATTATATTAAAAGTTTTTAGTTGTGTCCATGTTAATCAGCCTTCACTACTCCCCTCCACATCACTCACCAAATCATTACTCCTAATGCGCACATTCTCTCTCCGTACCACCCCTGACATTCTCAGTGCTGATAACTTGCCCTTCAACGCAGTTTGATTATAGTGGCCTGACAGAAAAGCAAATTATCTATTCAAGAACGTTGAATTTTAGATTGCAATAGAAAAACAGTTACAAGAGCTGATAATGAACTTCAAAAAAAGAAAATGAATAAAAAAGAGCTGCATATAATAAGAATTAAAAAGATAAAGAGAATCATCCAATAAATGAGAAAGAGAAAAATATCCCAAACAATAAGTGAACAGAAATGCAAAAAAAGCAACATTAATAGAATGTGAGTTAGAGGATAAAGTAATTATTAATATTATTTTTGACAAGACTTTAATGTAATTTAATTTTTTATTTAATTCTTATTACGTTTTACTTTTTTACTTTTACTTCTTACTACCTTTTATGATTCATTGGTATTTAAAATAGACACCTGTAGTGAAATATTCAAATAATTGATTTTGCAGAAAAAAATTCTAAGAACCAAACTGCCTTCTTCCTGCACCCCGAATACTCTCCTATACCAACTCTTAAATACAATGGTTTTTTCTAACGGAGGGGCTCCCCAATGCCCTTCAAGCAGCTCAGTCATGAGATAGTTGGCATCCAACACCTGCCCCTGTGGGTTGGCGAGGGAAGCGAGCAGGAGACGGAGCTCCATAGTAATAACTAATTATCTACATTAAGAGTGTGCTAAAACACACTGCATGCTGGCCTCTAGCTTTAGGGTTACTCGTCTGCCTTAAAACTAGAATCCCTGAAGCCTACGAAAAAAGTCGTAATCCCAGGCCACCTTAAATTCCTTCACACCTCTCTACCAGCGTCTTTATTTTGTAACTATGTCAGTCAGCACAAACAGTCTGCTATCTAATCTCCCCATTGATGCAGCTGATGCTCTCTTAGCTCTAGTCTTTTTATCTGGGTGTGAGGTGCCTGGAGTCCATCCATCCATTATCCAACCAATATATCCTAACTACAGGGTCATGGGGGTCTGTTAGGTACAGCTAGAGGAGGCACTCAAGAACATGTCCTTATTAGACACAAGAACTAACTCAATCAGATACGCTGGATCTAAAAATGCAAAATTTTGGTGATTATGGATCTCCTAAGGCTGATGCCTGCCACTGTGAGGAATATCCCCAGTATCTCACTCTTTTTACCACTACCAAAATCTTGCGAGGGTGTAGACTGACCATTAAACAGAGAGTTACCCAGGGACAAAAGTTAAAAATCTAGTATAACAAATATAGAACCACCATAGTTGCACCAATCCACTCATTAGCATAATGTTTTCTCATCACCAATTACAAACAAAAAAAACGAGTTGGCTTACTAAATACAATTTATCTTACTTATGAAAAAAAATCCTTGCAGACCTCTTAAGTTTGTTTTTGGGAGAATGTTTCACATGACATGGACCAGAATTAAAAAATTAATAGTACTTGTTTAAAACATATTTTAAAATTTCAAACATTTTTAGGATGTAAAACAAATGACTACATCAGATAGAAAAAGACTCAACATGAGTACTTTGTCATACCCCATTCATTTGTATTTCCCTTCATTTTTTAGCTTATATAGTTTTGTTTCTTATATCAAGTGAACAACAGTCATGGATTTGTAATTTTGAAGCACACATGCGTTGTAAATCAGAGTTATAAAAGCATCATGAAAGTTGCATAGCACTTAAGTTAATCTTCTTGCTATCATTTGTGTGGTTTTTGAAATTTCCAAATACCTTAAAAAACTGGCAGCAAGTAATTTCACTTAATGGGAAAAAAATTATACGAAAGTATAAGAAAAACTTATTATTCCTGGCAGCTATCATAAAAATTAAGTGTGAATATTGCGGTGAGTAGACCATGTGTTTTGGATTACTTAAAGCTCAACAACATACAAATGTATGCAGTCATAAATGAAGAAATGACAAAGTATTGAAAACAAAGTGCCAATACATACTGTGTGTATTTTTATTTCCATAGTTAAGTCCAACTAATTTTTCTCATACACTGAAACTGAACACTGAATTGTATTGTCATCTAATGAGCTTCACAAAAAAGGTGACGGGGATTCGAACCGGCAACCTTCGGGATACCAGCGCAGATCCTTAGCCTCAGAGCCACCACTCTGCCCTATTTCTAAGTAAACAATCATTTTTAGTCTTAAACATCAGTTTAAGTCTAACATGTATTGCACGTGAAATACCTTAGGATAAATATGAAACATCTGCAAAAATGTTGTAAAAGCTATACGACAAGACAAGTATGTTAAATTTGAAATAGAAAAAATAAATTCAGTTGCTTTGGTATAAAAGCAATAAAACATCAGTTAAGACTATAAAGAAAGAGACATAGCCAAAAAAAATGTCTTAGTCCCCCTTGTGATCTAAAAAAGGGCTTCATTCTTTTGATTTAATTGGCACTTGCAATTCTGATATCAAAACCTTCCAATGTCAACTTTAGCAGGTCAACAATTAAGATAAAACTTTTTAAAATTTTGGGAAATAGAGAAAAAAGGGATGTTTAATTAAATCCTTAAGAAAAATGTGCTTAGAGATTTGGTGGATTTTTAAGCTGCTGAAGTGAGCACCACTTTAAATCTGAAGTGTGAAGATATCAGGGTGGAACTCCCTTATTATTTTACATGAATGCTAGTCTAACTGGTGTGAGATACGAAAAAAAGGGAAATCACCTAAGGTAAAACTTAGTAGACCTCAACAGGCTCTGCTATATTTTTTCTGATTCAATAATCATTGAGATATAGAAATTCAATGACACTGCAAAGGTTGAGATGCAGTCAATATTTAAAAAGGCTTAGAGAGCTAGAATATATGATAAAATGATAATGTTAACGCACATAGCAGTCTCATAACCACAGTATTCAGTTCAGAGTCATGGTGGACCTGTATACATTCATAATCAAATTATAATAATAAAAACAAAATGTAAAATGGGTACCACTACATATTAATAAAGAGAGGTAAAATGAGCAGAATGAGTCGTCAACTTTTAATAAATTGAATTAATAAATAAAATCTAAATATAAATATATTATAAAAGAAAATCTTGATATGAGACAAGACTATTGCCAAGAGATTTATTCAAGTCCTGCCCCTCCTCTCAACAATTTACGGTTAACGGCCCGCATGCCTATGGTCCTCTCACCTCTCATTTTTGTGAATGCCTTTGTCTGACACAGTTCCTGCGCTCTCAGCTCTTATGAATTTTTATGTTTTCCTCACTTTAAGTTAACAATAAAAGAAGACTTGTTATGTTCAAATCTTATTGAAGAATTTCATCCCGAAGAGTTATCAACAGAAGAAATGAGTAAATGGGTAATCCTAGCACCGAGAAAAAATGAAGTCAAACAAATTAACGAGAAAATTGTCGATCGGTTACATGGCAAATTGGTTAAATGCGTACCAGTAGACTATGCTGAAACAGTTGGTGGTGATTGTGCTGAAGATAAAAACATCAACTTACAATATCCCATAGAATATCTACAACTGTTAACGCTGTTCGGTCTTCCACCGGCCGAAATACTGTTGAAAGAAGGATGTATCATAATGTTATTGCGTAATTTATATCTGAGTGATGGGCTATGCAATAGGACAAGATTAGTTGTATTCAAAATTGGTCGAACAATTCTAAAATGTAAAATTTTACCATGTGACAAGAAAGGTAATTTAGTACATCTTTTGCAGATGTAACAATTCCCATGAAAATAACAATCTGTTTAAATTGTACATCTGCTTTCCAATACGTGAGCGTCAGAGCTGTGAAGTTGCTAGTGCGTAGTGCCCGCAAGGGGGTTGGCAAGAGAAGCGAGCCGGGGACGGAGCTCCCTAGTATACACATACATACATATATATATTCTGAGGCCACACTGACTGCCATTTTTTGTTGCAGTAGCAAATCACTAGTCAATGTGTATCTTTTAGATTATTAGATTAGATTATTTATTTATAAAAGCACATTTTAAACAAAAGAGGTTGCGCCAAAGTGTACAAAGAAGCATTAAAATAAGCACTATGCAAAGAATCATGCAGAAGCAAATTAATAAAACAACCGATTATAACATCCACCACAATCCTATTATACATAGTGGAAGGTAGAAGAAAACACATAGGTTTTAAGCCAACTTTAAAAAATTACAATAGAAGATGAAGACCTCATGTGAAAACAGAAGTCATTCCAAAGCCTAGGAGCAATAACTGACCCTAGACTTCAGCCGAGATCTTGGAACTACAAGGAGTAGTTGTCCAAATGACCTCTTGGTGCCACATATGGGTGAAGGACGTCACAGATGTATTTTGGAGCAACACCATGCAAGGATTTAAAGGCTCTAAAAACAAACAATAAGATTTTAAAATCAATGCGACACCTCACTGGTAGTGGAGAGAGGCTAAATTGAGGGAGATATGATCATTTTTTCTCTACCCAATTAAGAATCTAGCTGCAGCATTTTCAACCAGCTGAAGGCGTGGCAGAGCAGATTTTGGCAGCACCACATACAAGGAATTACAATAATCTAGCTGAGATGCAATAAAGGCATGAATGACTGTTTCCAAGTCCTTCTGTGAAAGAAAGGATTTTAGTTTAGAAATTTGCCAAAACTGGTAAAAGCTGGACTTTACTATCATGGAGATTTGTTTTCAAAACTTAGCGACAACTTGAAGATGATACATAGGTTTCTGACATAATTATGAGCCATTGCTGCCAAGGAACCTAACAGAGTGCCAATTTCAACTGCAGATGTGGTTGGACCAAAAATAATGACCTCTGTTTTATTTTCATTTACTAGTAAGAAATTTTGTGCCATCCAATATTTGATATCCTCAAAGCATTTCACAGATTTTTTTACAGATGAAGTGATGTCAGGACCAACTTTGAGGTACAGCACCGTATCATCAGCATAACAATGATACACGACAACATGTTTGTAAAAGATGGCCCTCAAAGGAAGCAGATAAAGGGAAAATAGAAGGGGAGCCAGGATAGAGTCTTGAGGGACGCCTTGTGTGAGAGGAGCTGGCTGAGTGAAATTCCATCTATGTTAACAGACATAGATCTACCTTTAAGGAAGGACACAAACCATTTCAATGCACAGCCGTGAATGCCTACTTCATCCTCAAGTCTTTTTAATAGGACTCAATGGTTCACTGTGTCAAATGCTACACTGAGATCCAGTAAGATTAAGATTGCAGAAGAGTCCAAGTCCAAAGTTAATAGAATATCATTTGTCACCTTCAGCAAAGCCGATTCAGTACTATGAAGTTTTTTAAAACCTGACTGAAATACATCACATACTTTGTTATCCTCCAGATAGTATCTGCAAAGTAACCTCTTTCTCCTTACTTTTGAACAGAAATGGGAGCTTAGAAATCTTGGTTAATAGACTACTTCACAACACAATTAAAATCCCTGCCAGTATCATACAATGTAAGCTATAATGTTAAATGCATGGCATATCCAGGAGCTGACATTTCCCTAATGACAGAGGCAGTCCCTTCATCTACAGCTTTGAAATCTAGAATATGAAAAGGAGGCCCAATTCTGAGTCTGCAAGTTGCTCCCCCTTGCAGAATTTGACTACATACTGTGAATGATCCTGCATGACTGCCTGTGTTGCTTCCTTAATTCCAACTAATTAAGCCGAATGTCCATAAAACCAAAGCAAATGTGAGAACATAATCTTGCATTTTGTAAACATCTGTAACATAAAAAGTTATTATACTTAACAAAGTAGTCAAAATACTGAATATAAATCCTATATATTCATTTTTCACATCATATTTATTGTATACAGAGCTGTAGTTCACTTCAGCCTATCAGGAAAAAAACCCTCTGAATCAAAGGAAGAACATGCAAAATCCACACAAAGCAGACATGACAAGGCTGGGAACTCCATCCATGTCACTGTAGCTGTGTGGTGGCAGCAGTAGCAACTATGGTTACAAATAAGAAAATGACAGGTATAAAACTGGAACACAAAACACAGTGCCTTACTACTAAACAATAACTGCATGAAAGGCAAAGTCTATGACAAGAACAAGAAAATAAGAAGGAAGGAAACCAGGAAAATGAAATAATTAAACCAGTTCCTTCTCTTTTTTCAGAAAGCTTTTAAGTTAAACACAGGAAATAAGGAAGTGAAAAGAATCTGGATGACGTCTTTATGCAAAACACGATACTGTAAAATATGGCAAATCTTTTGCCAAAAGTTCAGGACTTTTTCTCTTTTAGAGCTGATGGATTAGTAAGCATCTGAATAGGTCTACAAGTAAGCTTTGAAAGAATCTCACATAAATTAAAACATAAGCAAACTGAGAAGGTTTAATGGAAATCAGAGTGTTTTTTGCTAAGCAATGATCAAAATCATTGATAAAGATTTCTTAGTATAAACTGCTTTCTAGCATTTTACAATGCTAATAATGTTGCCAAAATTCAGCTCAATTGATTGATTCATTTCTGAATTACTGTGCCATACACATCCTGACACACATATCTGCCCTAATGTAGACAAATAGTATAAAGGTCGACTAATACATGGAAATCTGCTGAAAGGTCAAAATCAAAACTTTTGAGGTCTATTTTTGAGCATATTGAAGTCTACTATCCCCATTATTGTACCTATACAGTATGTACCAACTGTATATGTGGGAAAAGCAATAAAAGATGTAAAAGTGAAACTTGGAAGCAAGTATTATATTTCAACTTGTATCTTCTCTGTTCAATTCTGCATTTTTTAAATTTTTGGAATATACATTTACTGCATATCTTCAAACATGCTTTAAAGAATAAAAAAATCACCAAAGCAGACACTGTACATATTCTTAATTGTGTTGACTTTGAAAAGTGGCTAAGCATTTAAATACACTGTGCATACTCAGTAACATTTGAGATGGCTCAGAAAACGAATGGGGCCAAACAATTATGAATAGGAGCAAAACCATGTACTATATGGTCTTTAAAGAATCAGACAAGTTTGACAAGTTTTACAGTCTGAGCAAACAAGACAGACAAAATAAGAAAATGTCAAATATTTCCAAAACAAAAAACACATTTACATTTTAATTTTTTGTGTGGATTATTAGGGATAAAGTCTTTAGTGAGATACCACTCTATTACAGGGCACACTAACAGATACAAGGACACTTCAGGGTCACCAGTTATCCCAAATTCAGATGTGAGAAGCAAACTCAAGAAAACCCACCATATCATTACTAAACCACCTAGTGAATTATTTTCTACAGCAAAGTTTATTTCAGTTAAACTGAATTACATTTACTGGCAGTAAAGGATGTAATGTAGGAAATGAGACACCAGTCCATGTCTGGGCACAATGATTAACTGCAAGCCAAACTAGCATTGCCAAACAAACAACCAACGCAAGTTATGACAGGAATATCTGAAAAAAAAAAAATCATATTGAAAAAGAAACTGTATGGAAATTCTGCACAGACTGTGACTTAGAAAAAATCTCAGAACCCTTATAAGATACCCGTTGGTTGGACACAGACAAGTAAGTACAAATTTCACAGTACTCTGAACATCTAGGAATTCCAGATTTTCATTTATTTAGTTAGCAAAAGCTTTTAACCAATGTGATTAATATACGAGTTTAAACATCATTGAGTAACATCAGCCAGGGGTTTTGAAACAAATGCTATAGGACAGGGGTTGCCAGCTCCGGTCCTGAAGGACCACCGTGGCTGCAGGTTTTCATTCTAACCCTTTTCTTAATTAGTGACCTGGTTTTGCTGCTAATTAACTTCTTTTGAATTAATTTTAATTGACTTGCTCTTGAAGACTCAGACTCCTTAATTGTTTCTTTTTCCTTAATTAGCTGCCAAAAAATGAGATACAAAAATTAACCAAAACACGACCAGCAAACTGTGTCCATCATATAATACCTGAGAATAAGGAAAGATGAAGATCTCAGGAATGCTGATCTGCTCAGATCCCAAATAGTGCTCTTAGAAAAGAGAAAAATCAAAAATTTCAGAAATGTCTACCATTGCACACATTTTAACATAATTAACAACGAGAATCAGCACCTAATTAAGTAACTGGTGAAATTGGTTAGTTGACTTGGTTGGTCTTCTGTTGGGTGACTCACTTCAAGTTTCATTTCTGTTTGGGTGCCATTTAAGGAAAGAAATGAAGCGATTCAGAGAAATGAGGAAGAAATTCAGGGCAACAAATCTTAAAAAAACAAGTCAGCTAAAATTAATTCAAAATAAGTTAATTAGCAGCAAAAACAAGCCACTAATTAAGAAAAGGGTTAGAATGAAACCCTGCAGCCACAGTGGTCCTCCAGGACCAGAGTTGGTGACCCCTGCTATAGGACAAGGTTACAAAATCACCACAAATGAAGAGTTCTAAACCAAACAAAGCAACAAAAGATGGAATTATTCTTATTGTAGCTACTAAGACCCTAGCATCAAAACTTCCATCAATTAGACAGATAATCGCAAAACAACAGAGTTTTCATTCATTTCATAAAACATAGTGTGGAAGTCAGTGAAATAGTAAGAGATGGCCAGCTTGTTCGGCCAGTTAGAGGCTACATATGAAAAATTTAGATTGAGATTTGATGCCACATAAAGTTGATATCACCAGATGCATTTCACTAGCAGACCTAAGTAGGCAAGAAAGATCACAACACTTCACGAGTGCTCCCATACACCTGGGTGCTGATTAGTGTTGATCAGCAAAATTCGCCAAAGCAATTTTTGCAGAGAATATGCTGTGTAGATGTGCTTTACTCATGTGTGATGTCATGACCCAATTTGAACTCTACCATGCATTAAAAAAAAAAAAGAAAGAAAACTTGCATTATTTTCATTTGAGGGGTACATTAGTGGACCATAATGAGTTGGGAAGGTGAGATGAGAAAATATATATACAGAATGTATTGTGAGTGCTGTGCTGGACCCTTTCTTGGCTGGGACACCATAATGGAAGGATGCACGGAAGGAGGCATAACCTGGCAGGGATGGGACTGAAGCAATATCCCATACAAAGAGATAAATTAATGGATAACGTGGTGGAGTAAATTTAATTTTTAATTAGTTTAATTAAACTTATAATTATAAAATTAATACATACTGTAAATCATGACGTAAACACACACTGAATCACAAATTTAATACAAAATCAACACAAAATAATTTAAAAAAAAAAATGAATGGCATAGTTTAACCTTAAACAATGACATTAAACATGAGCTTTGAATAAAACACTACTTGAGCAAGGACAACCTGGATTTGAATGCGTTCCTAAAAGGCAAGTTGAAAGGTAGACAATAAGAAAACGAGGCAGATGTACCAATTATGAAAATGGCATAGCATATGAGACCCAAATGTGTCAAAGTAAAAATTAAAAGATCGAAATGACTATTGGTTTTTAATGCGCTGCTGAAGACTTATTTAATTGAAAGAATAAGCATCTCTTAAATGGGAATACATTAAAACTTGTGCTAAAACTCCATAAATACTATCTTCAGTTGCTCATCACCATCAACGATTTGCTAATTATATTCAACACAAGTGTTTTTTAACTGGTGTGCCATGGAAATAACAGTGTAGTGCCTCTGGGTCTTGACCTGAGAGAGAGAGACAGACAGACAGACAGACACGTTCCTCAGGTGGTTGAGACCTGTCTGAGGAGAACAGGACTACCTGGAGAAGCCAACATAAAAGCAGCTCTGTGATCGCCTTTTAGCAGACACAGCACTTAGAGAGCAGTTTAGCAGTCGGGAGACTCGTCAGGGGTCTATCTGCCTGGGTGCATGTTCAATCACAAAAGAGCTTGGGGACAGTGGGCATACGCGTTGCCTCTGACCCGGGTCAGTGGAGCTAGGCAAAGAGATGACTGCCTGTATGAGTGAACAAAAGGATAAAGCAGCTGGAAAATGCGTCCAAAGTGCTCATTAAATACCGTGTCTACAAACGTCAATCTCCTAGCAGCATTTTTTTTTTCCATCCCTGTTCCATCCCAGTTTAGCAAATGTACAGATTTAATGCTTTTGTAATGGGTAGAATCATGGTGTGCATTTTTTGGGGTTAGAAAAAGTTTGCAATGCTTTACCTATACCTTTGCTCCTCAGTATCTCTTTAGCTGCTTAAAAACTGACACTATGCATTACTTGGATGGTTATGTTGGATTCTTTGCACAAATTACCGAAGATACTGAAAACTTGAATCATGTGTATGGATAATCATTACACTATTATGTAGAATTTTGTCATTTTATTAGGGAACTCAGCACTATAAGCTGGCTGGCAGAATGGAGAGTTAAATACATAGATAGTACAGACTTATTTTGGTTTTAGTGTCACTCAAAGATAACTTATTTAGCATTTATGTGATGTGAGATTGATTCAGATTTTCTTACAGAAACATGCAACAAAAATAAAAAAAAAAGGGAGTAACTTTTCTCTAGCATTGCACCAGGACTGTCATAAACCCTACTTCCAAACCCCTTTCCTTCCAGTCTCCTGCACCTATATCAGTATGTATAAATCAAGAAAATGAATACCAGTGCTATGTATTGACATGTGGTGTATCGTTGTGAACTGCGTAACACGAAATGTTACACCTTTAAATGAAAATTTTGTTTTTAAAGTTTATAAAGGCAGTGTATAAAATTCTTAGGTACACTCTTAAATTATCTGTATTATACATGAAAATGCCACCCTGACCTAAGCACTTCCTGAGGCATTTGCCTTGTTTCTGGCCCTAGATGAGAAAACATTTTTATGGCAAAAATTAAGGAGTTAACTTTCCCAGGTCTTATATAACAGTACACACACACACACACACACCTTCTGGATGGTATATTTAGGGAAAACTAAAAAGATCTACACCAAAATAAATAGTTTTCTGTTACTTCACTGGCACAACTCCTACTGCACTCCGAGAGGCACAGCCCTAGAGTTTCCTCCTGTCACATGTGTAGGACAGCTTATATAGCAAACAATGGAGTTTACTAGTGAAGAAGGAGGAGTCAGTAATCAGCACAAGGAGCAAAGAAAACTGAAACAGATTACTGATGGCACTGTCCTGTTAATCACATTGATAATGAACGTGTGGCTACTTCAAAGACTTCATATATTTATATAATCATTTACAAAAAACAAAGGTCAGGCAGATGTGCCCTTTTTCCAGCCCTGCTGAGAGAAAGGAAATGCTTTACAGCTTCAAAAGAGTTCAAGAAAAGATGATGCAAGCTTTATATGACTACTAACTGTATGCATGTAAAAGAAAAACCTCAACATGCTCATACCACAGATAAAAGAAACATGTATTTTAGGTATATATCTAATTTTTTCCTTTTATCGCGTATTGCAGGAGTTCAAGATTCCTCTGGTAGCACAGCCTACTCACATGCCTAAGACTATAATCTCTTCCTTTGTGTCCCTGCCTCAGACTGGATGCAAATATTTCAGTCCTTCCATATCAGAATGCTAAACTGAAGCTGTAGTGCAGGAAATAAACCACAATGTAAGCATAAAGACATAAAAATTCCCGGCATCACATTACTAGAAAAAACAGCCTAGACAATGGATACCTCAAACCCACTTCAAGTTTTATTTTACATTGTCAATGTGTAACTTACAAATTAAAATAAAGCAGAACTCATTTACACTTGATAAATGAAAATTAACTAAAAGAAGCTATACACAGATAACTGCAGCCTTCTTTTTAAGACCAATAACATAGAACTGATGAAACAGCACAGCAGCACATTGTTGCATTACTGCACCAGAATTATGGTTCAAACCCTCGTATCTCTGCTGTCTGTTGGGAATTTTCAAGATTTCCCTTTGTCTACATTGGATTTTCTCCAGGTATTCAATACCCAAAAATATTTTAGATTAAGTTAATGTGCAATTTTAAACTGGCTCTGTGTAGACACAATATATTTAGGGCAGGGCAATACATTACATTTTTGATTCAACTTGATATTTGAGAAATATCAATATGAAAAAGTCAATAACAATGTTCAGCACTTGTTTGATTCTCCACAACTTCTTCTGAATGTTAAATAAAAACCACAAAATCTCCAGCATACTTTTTATGTGTAAATGTGCAGATTCACATTGCCTGGCGGTAATGAACATTTTTAAAAAAAAAAAAAAAATTCAGCAAAGATTACAAGATGACGAGTTTAGAATAGGTATGGTTAGCTGTGCTATTTGCAAATTATTTGGTTTTACGTGAGAAGACGGATGAAGCAATAAAACATCTAAAGATAAAATACATTACTGTACATGAAGAGGCTATTCAGGCACGTGCCTCCCACATCCCCAGTAAAACATGTCCCTGCTAAGAAAAAAATTCAATAAATATTCATTGTTCTGTAACATACAGACAAAGTAGCATGTGCAAGGAGATAACTGCTGCAATGCTTTACCATATTACAAAACACACTTTCACCTACATAACTTGCACCCTAAAAATACTCATACTTTGTCAGTTGTCAGATAACTGCACTAACCAGTAATTCGCATCACACTAGAAGTGACAAATCCACACATAGTAAGTTCTCATACGCCCATTTCACACTGTCTCCATTCTGTACTGAAATGCTATAAGCAGGAATAATAACAGCCTTCATAGTTATCTTGTGTGTGTTTTTGTGTATCAGCTATGGTGAAAACTGCAGTAGTGGGTATTTTATTTTCATTTGAGTTTGCATTTTTGTTTAGCGGGTGAATTGAACTTCATAGTTACAATAATGAATATTCATTTTGTATTAACAATTGTATGTATACATGTCTACATGGTGCAGATCACTAGTGTTTAAGGTATTCTGTGTCAAAATAATTGATATATCAACTCAAGTCCATATAGCCCAGCCCTAAGTATATGCATGAGTGAGTCCAACAGTGGCTATAGATTAGCCATGAGTTGGATTCTAGCTTGAGTCTAATGATAGTGAGACTAGCTCCAGCGACACAGTCCTAAAATCAGTTCTGCACAATTATATATATATATATATATATATATATATATATATATATATATATATATATATATATATATATATATATATATATATGTGTGTGTGTGTGTGTTAGGCTGTTACTTGATTTTTAGGAGAAAAGAACAACAGTACATTTCATTTAGAGAACCTCAGAAAATAAAAGTTAACAAGGAAAATAACTAAAGATCACTAATAAGAATGACAACAGACACAACTGTGGCGCAGATGTTAAATATCAATCTTACAATAAGCACCTAGTATCTTGTGCAATTCTGTCACAGTGAATTAGTAGCAAGGAGGAAATTAGTTAATAAAACAATTCAACTGGTGAGAACAGTCCTAGATTTCTTTATGTTCTAATATAATGTATGACAGAGAAACACATGAAAGTCTGCTTCTTCTTGTGTAAGCCAGCCACTTCAAAAAAATATAATTTCTTAGTTTGTAATAATATATTAATGGAGATGTGAAAAGAGATTGGTACACTGCAAGTGTGACTGTGAGGCATTGACAAGGGCACAACAGAAACCTCTTTAACAGAAGACATTGCACAATTAAAATAAGCAATGTGTCGACATGCAACCTTGTACTAAATAAATCTGGTTTGGAAAACAGAACTGATGGACTAATGTACCACTGGAAACACAAAAGTACAGAACTGAGGTGTTGATGGGCTAATATATGGATTTAAATACAGAATACAATATTGGACTGTGTCAAGCTACACTCTACAAACCTACATCTATCCATTTTTCTACACCTGCTTTGCCACATTCAGGGTTGATGGGCTGGAACCCAATGGATGTGGTGCCAGCAGACTCAAAACATGAAAATAAAAGAGAAATAGGAATCATTAAGGAATAAAAAACTGATTGGCCTATTCCCAACAAAATTTATTTTTACATCCTAAAAAAAATCGCAAAATATTATGTATTTCTGCAATAGATTGATTGACAGTGGAAGACATATAACAAATTTCTGTCAAAAAAAGTATACCACAAGGCAAACATCTATTCACCAATACTGTTAAACTACAGTACACCACAGAGTAAACGACAACCCTTTTAGCCAGGTTTGCACTCAGGTTGTCTAATACTTTTTTCTTTTTCTTTTTTTTTTTTAATGTGGAAAAGCTGCTCAGGCCTGACTACACCTTCCTTACAAATAAGCGTGAAGTCAATTTGCTATTTTTTACTTTCACGCCATTCAAGTGTTAATGATGAAATGAAACTGGGAAGAGCAGCACAGTATATGAATTAGAAGCCTGACAATAAAAACATATTAAAAATAGATATATAAAGTATGAATGGATTAAAAACATACAAACATAAAATACAATACTAGAAACAATCTATGTTAGTGTTCCTTTGTACACAAAATCTATAGCTTTATGAAACTGTTATCACCATGACTATAAATGCTAAATTTGGCTAAAATGTTACAGCTGTTCAGGAAAAGAATAACAGACAGACTTATGACTATGAGTGATAATTTATGAATACATTTTTCAGTATAGAGAAAACTGGCATCTCTTATTCAAGTGTGTACAATAAAGAAAATAATATGAGCAAAAAATGAATTTAACAATCCAAGGTAACAAGTCAGAATGACATTTATCAAAGCCTTGAGCAGGCACACAGTGACAACTCTTGTGTCTGTAATTCCCGAAAACTGCATGCCTTTGGTTTAGGAGCACATAACATTTCAAAATCCCAGTCATCGCCCCCCAAATGCAAGCAAGTTTTTGCCGAGTTGAAATTCTCCTCCCATCCTAATTTCTACAGCAAGTAGAGGCATATAAATCAAAGCACTGGGGTACTAGAGAGAAAGAAGGAAAAAAGTTGAAATTAACCCTAGTTTAAATGTAGCTGTTGCATCTTAGATGGCCACTGCTGACAAGGAAACATTTACTCACCAGCACCTGTACCACAGGCTCCACTTCAGCTTCACTGGCTGCTGCAGAATTTCGGTATTGCTGTGGAGACTCAATCACCAGCTCTTTCTTGCCCGTTTTACTTGCTCTTCCCTGCATCTTTGAAACACAGGCAGCAAAGACTCCTTGATTAAATCCTGCACAGCATAAAACTGGCAGGCGTACAAGCAGGCAAAGAGTTTTTCTCAAAGAAAAGACCACATCAATCCCCAAAACAGCTGCAACTTCTATCTAGTCACTCTGACAGAGAAGTCATAAGTGAGCAGGCGCCCCCTCCACACAAGCTGCTCAGTCAAGAGGCGGGCCAGCCTACAGGGTTGAACTATCCTGCTAAAAGCAATCTGCTCTCTGCGGGAGTGTGAGTGTGTGGCTGTGTGTGAGTGCGTTTCTGCTGAAAGTGTGATGACATAAGATAAAAATGGACTTTGAGATGAATGCCACAAAAAACAAAAAAAAAACCACAATCTTTTCATTAACATACTTTATGACATTACCTGTTATTGCAGGAATTTAGCTTTAAACTCTCATGGTACATGACTAGATCATATGAATGTATTAATCTCCACAATCTGTATACAACTCTCTCTCTCTCTCTTCAATCTTATCCACTGGATTGAGTATCCAGCAGCATTATAGATGACAAATACATACTCTACATAATAAAATATATGTCTTACAATTTTGATCAGAGACAACCTTTATCTAAATTCAGTACCATAATGCAGTTTGTGGTAAGAAAATATCAGGTTCAAATATATATTTTAAGTGACATTGGACATAATAACATATTCAGGATATACTGTATACCAAGTTGATAAGGCATAGCTATTTAAATCAATATCAGAATATTTGAACACTACTTGATAGCTTATTCCAAGTGTCTATGGTTCTCTGTGTAAAGAAAAGCTTCCTAATGTTGGTGCAAAATTTACTCTTAACAAGTTTCTAACTATGCCTGTATGTTTTTGATGAACTCATTTTAAATTAAGTCTCAATCCACTGTACTAATTACCTTCATAAATTTTAACTACTTCAATCCCATCTCCTCTTAACCTTATTTTGCTTGTATTGAAAAGCCTAAGTTCTTTTAATCTTTCTTCATAATTTATCCCCTGTAGTCCTGGAATCAAATGAGTTGCTCTTCTCTGGACTTTTCCTCATGTTGCTATGCCCTTTTTCTGGCCTAAAGTCCAATACTGCATACAGTACTCCAGATGAGGCCTCACTAGTGCATTATAAAGCTTGAGCATAACCTCCTTGGACCTGTACTCTACACATTGTGCTACTGTATATATAACATAACATAACATTCTGTTAGCCTTCCTAATGGCTTCTGAACACTTTCTGGAAGATGATAGTGTAGAGTCCACTAAAAATTTGAGTATATATTATTACCATTTACAACTTTCAGGAGTCAGTCATTCACTCAGTTATTTCTTTTTGTTTTTTTTTGTCAGTTGTCTGTTCAAACACTGATTTTTTTTTTTTTATGCCATAGCCGGACAATAAAGTACTAACACTGAATTACGTTTTACTTTAAAACTTACTACAGAGAGTAGTAACGTTTACAGGATACACATTTAAGCTGCCCATGGAATGAATTGAATGTTTTTACTTCTGGAATTGTTTTCTCTATTGCTTGATAGAACTTCATTTGTCCCCAAAGTGAAATATGACTTTTTACATAAGCTCTTTAACTAAACAAGTACATAAACAGATAGATAAGTTAGTAAATAAATAAATAAATACACATACTTTGGTCTGTACACACCAGATGACTATAAAGCAAGAAAATTCAAAAGAAAGAAAATATTCGACTTGGCTGTCACAGCTAGGTATTATGCAGACTTATTGCATTTATTATAGGAGCCCCAGTAGTGTTAAACACACTTTTGCTGAATAAATTTTTGGCTAAAACTACTCAGTGTTAGTGTGTTACAAAGAGAATGTGTATTTTTCATAGCTGCATTCAGTTTTGTTTTAGTTCTCTACTTTGCTACTACCCCCACGGGGTCCACAGTGCATCCTATAACAGAGCTTGCCCTTTCAATTAGCTTACTGATTTGATAGGCCATTTCTGAACTGATGTTACCAGCCCAGCACAACACACTGTAGAAAATCACACTGGTCATCACAGAGTTATAGAAGATGTGGAGGATGCCACTTCTCACAATAAAGGAATGCAGTGCACTAAGAAAAAACAGCCTGCTCTGCTCCTTTGTATGTATTTCCTCTGTGTTCAAAGACCAGTCCAACCTGTCATTAATGTGGACCCCCAAGTACTTGTAGGAGTAGAGCACCTATACATCCACTCCTTGAATGATGACCATCGGCTCAAACAGAGGCTCTTTGGTGCAGGGAAAGTCAATAATCAGTTCCTTGGTTTTCTTGATGTTAAGATGCAGACCATTTTCTTTGCACCAAGAATCAAACATTTCCACCTGACTCCTATACTCTGTCTCATCCCTTTTATCAGTACAACCATAAGTGCAGAATCATAGCAGACAATTTCTTGTGGTGCCCCAGTTTCAAGCTTCTAGAAACGATCGGGGGTCTCCCTTTAAAATCCACAGGTATGTTAGGCTTTGTCATGCATGTTGTAAATCAAAAATGAATAAATAGTGGCATTTGCAAAAATGATATGTCCACACAACGATGCTTTCGAAGTTAATTCTGCTGCAAGCTTTCTTATAAACACAGCACTATCTAATAGAAGTGTGATACACTTAAAAATATCGCACAGAGAAATGCTGGTGTTTATCTAGCTCCATTTTAGCTTCATCAAAGTCAAAAATGCAGGGCCTTGAATGATTATTTTTTAGTCCACGTTCTTCACAAACTGTTAGTACAACACTGGAATATACTGGTATAACACGAAAGAGGCGCCAGAGAAAAATTAGGATTATCAGAAGGAGCAAAAGACTGTGAGACTTCACGCCAAGAGTTTTTTCACTTTTCAGAATCTTGTTTCAGTTTGAAGCAAACCTTGAAATCTAAGTACAGCACTGGCCTAGGTAGATGTATATATGCTATATAAGTTTGCTTCTTTATTTTATTTCTTACTGGCAAACAAACACAAATAAAGGCTACAAGGTTCACCTGTTACTTGGTGAAATAGGTTACTCCAAATACTAAAAAACGGCAAAAGTGAATTTTCACCTGGTGTATAGATTTGTTTTACTTTAAACATACAATGTTCTATTTGCATTCAATGGAGTATTTAAAACAGACAACTAAGACAACACATGTATAGCATAACACAAAGGCTAATAAACAATAAAAGACAGAATGAATGAAAAGATTATCTAGGCTAACATTTCTGATGCCACGTCCTACTAGATACTGCGGTACAAAGCCAGGCTGCTTAGGATATTAGTGTAATTGTAAAAGTTTTAACACAGACTACTAAAAATCATTTAAAGACTAAACGTTACACTACTTCATCATAAACAAATAATCGGAAGAAGTCAATACGATTGATGTGTTAATAAAGAATACTGTATGCTTTATTACAGGATAGGCATCAGATGGTCACCCACCATGTTTAATGATAGCCTGTTAATGCAGGGGTACTTGCTGATGTTGACCTCAGATAAAGCACAAAGTGGCTAAAACAAGAAATAGCTGAAAGATCCATTCTATTGTATTGTGCATTTACGCATACACCTGCTTTGACAACATTAAACCACTACACCACACTACACTACACTATAGCACTAAAGTTAATTTAAATTGGACACTCAGAATTAAGAATAGTTTAAGATTCTAGCAAGTGTTCATTTAGCATTGACATTATTACCTGATTATTAAATAGGATGCTGACTGGATAGACAGATTTGTGATTGATAGTATGAATACTGCCACTGCTTGTTATAGTAAATTGAAAAAGTCTATGTAGTTGACACCTGAGGTTGAAAATCCAGACAAAAAGGAAGTAAGAATTGAAGTAAAATCAAGTATTCATATTCACAATGGAGGCAATGCAGAACACAATGCACTAAAAAACATCAAAACAGACCAATGCAAAAATCACACCTATATTATAGCCATCCACCCATCCATTTTCCAACCCATTGAATCCGAACACAGGGTCACGGGGGTCTGCTGGAGTCAATCTCAGCCAACACAGGGCACAAGGCAGGAACCAATCCCGGGCAGGGCGCCAACACACCTCAGCTATATTATAGCCTGTATTTCAAAATAAGGATCAACATCAGATCTGGAATTCTCTGTATTCTCATAATGGAACAACCAGTCAAAACTTGAGCTGGACCAAATTTTTAATAAAGAGTGAAAAAAAGTAAGTAGAAGAGAACCCAGACTGTATGAGTTTCAACATTGTAAACAGCGCCACAGGAAGATAAACAAAGACAGTAGGCGTTAGGGAAAAATTCTTAATTATATGTTTAAAGGTTTAAAAGTGATAATCAGTATTTCTTTTTTTAATTCTACTTAAAAATATGTTTTTGTTATGGGCTTTTCCGATACATTTAAGAACAGATATCTTTGATATCATTTCATAGCAAGTATGAAAAAATGCTTTTTGCAGAGAGAAGTGTAAAAACTGTTGTCTTGACTCCATTCTCCTTTAAAGCAGATGTTCCTGTTCTTTAACATAATGACAGTAGAGGCTAATACTGCAATATAAAAGCATGTTGTGTGCTTTCAATACCCTTTATTTATCCATCTACTAAATGAACCAACAAATTCCAATTCAGTGGAGTTGGTACTACAGTCAAACTGGTTGTATTGGGCAGAGACCACTCACTTATACAAGGCCAAAATTGATTCACCAGTTAAACTGAAATTCAATTGTTTGGAACAGGAAGGGGAAAATTGGAGTGTCCAGAAAAAAAAAACAAAAAACAAACATGTGAATGTAGGTAGAACATGCAAATTCCACACAGACAGTGATTCATCAGGAATTTCAAGCCAGGATTGCTGAGTTGTGAGGCAGTAGCACTAACACTACACCACTATGCCACCATTATAAGGCATGACACACTTAACTTGAAACATGTTGTTCATTTAAATGAACACAGAACAGTATTTAAACTACTAGTCAGATCATTTTACACCAGAAAAGAACTCTCAAAGAAAATAAAGCCTTCAAAGCACAGGTCAAGTCTGTAGGATTCTGACCAAAAGGGTGACAACGTTCACTGTAAACTGAGTAATTCTGCACTGAAATACATCCATCCATCCATCAATCCATTATCCAACCTGCTATATCCTAACTACAGGGTCACAGGGATCTGCTGGAGCCAATCCCAGCCAACACAGGGTGCAAGGCTGGAAACAAACCCCGGGCAGGGCGCCAGCCCACCATAGGCACTGAAATACAAAAACAGAAAATCCACAATGCATTATTACATGCAAAACAAGCATATTAGTTGTGAGGAGAGATTGCAAAAATCTGCCATTTCAGCAAAAAAAATAATAGCAGGTAGACACAGGAATTAATACAGAGGTTGTGAATGATGCTACAACAAGACATGTTACCAATCAGCACGGTTGATGGTAAAGGCTCACAGCAGCAGTGATTCTGAGTCATGCTACCCTACTCCTATCCTTAAAGGAAAAGATTTGCCTGAAAAGGACCAATAGGTATTGACAGTCAACGGGCTTCAACTCAGAAATGAGTTTTGAGGCTGGGCTAACAACTGAGAGATACATCAGGGTAATATGCCACAACACAGATGAAACTGGTAGTACAACAGACACAGAGTTGTCCAGTCAGACATACAGCTGACAGCCTAGCTAAGAAGACAACTGTTACCGTGTAGACACAAGAACTCAAAGGCAAAGTATATATATGCTTTCATGGTAATGCATAACACATTGTGGCCACTGATTTACCAGCCCCAATGAAAGAATACTTGGTAGCATGCTTAGTTCATAATCTGCAAGTCACAGTCAATTGCCATCTTAATCAGGCTACCTTATGATGCCCAGAACATCATCATTATCAGAGCTGGTCTTCTCAGCTGTTGGCAAGAGGGCCAACTCTAACTGTACTTTTGTGCATCCACATTATTCAGCATGGACAAGGTTATATTTTTTTGACGGCCACACTTTTCTGGAAACATGATTACACACCTCCATTTTTCTGTTTCTGTGCTGACCGTGCACATGCTGAGAACAATCCACACTTTTGCTTTCTGGGAGAAGAAGAAATAACCATGTGCAAACTGTGGGGTATCTGCTTAGTTATGAAATAATCAACATCCACTGTAAGTGTTAGTGTAGATGTGAACATTTCCAGTTTGCTGAGTAGGTGTATCAGTATGTTCCTATTCCTCAACAAAATGTACAAGAAGTTTTTTCTGTAATGAGGACTTTGCAATAAGTTTTCACTTAATATTAAAAAAAATTCAAGGTGTTCTCTTTTTAACAATTAACAGTTATTAATCAATTAAATGTGGTCAACTAATGATAATGAAATGTGAACAAAATTTGCCTCCTACTGTTCCTATATTTAGTGCATTCTGAACTATTCCAAAAACAGCAATTTGTGTAGCCAAGTGAAGATCGCCTGGTGCCCTTATGGGAATGAGAGTAACAGTAAGCAGAAGCTTTAATCTAGATGGCTTTGTGTAATTTTGAATGCACCATCAATTGTGGTCACACTGGCATGCAGGCATTCTTGTTTTTTTGCAGCATGGTTTTCACTGTCCACACCACATCCTATTTACTATATTGTGGTGATCAGACTTTTGTCCTTTTCGGTCATTGTGATGGTATTAAAGAGTCAAGAATCACAGATGACCAATTTAGAGTGAGAGAATTTGAGGAGGAGGAATTCAGCGCACTGTATTGAATGAAAATTAATTCAAACATTACATTTACATTACAAACAGGGCCCAATACTGTATACCCTGCGTACTGAAGACAAAAATTTGACCACTTAGCAGTAATGGTAAGAGAAGCAGTATCATACAGACCAAGAAAAAAATAAAAAAGCTTTGGTTTTGTTTTTGTATTTCCTTTTATTTTATTTAGCAAAAAATGCAAAATAGACCAAGTTGTTCACAGTGGTCAACAGGAAGCTAGTGGTGTCCAAATGCAGCTGGCACAACTATAGCACAACTTTACTATTCCCACAGCACAGCCTTTCCACAGCTTAGTCATGGATAGACAGAGCAAACAATGAGCTCAGAACATAAAAATAATAACAATAAGTGACAATGCAGCCATTCAAGCTTTGGTTTCCTTCCGAAAGACAAATATAAACATACCACAAAGAAGCTGAAGAGACACTTTTGCTTTATGCTATTCATTCTAACCTTTATTCTTCCAAATAAAGATGTTGCTGATCTAAATCCTGAGGCCAGCGGTCACACATATCACTTTTAAATATCACACTAATGAAGCCTGCTGGCTTTACCAAGAAAGAATCTACCTGCAATGTCCGAAGAGAACATCATCATGCCAAAATACAAGCATAAACTGAGGGTGCCAGTCACTGTAGAATCAATGTGGGAGGTATGTTAATAAGTTGCCAGGCAACAGCCATTAATTAACAAAATTAACAACTTACCAACTATAAATGATTACAATATAAGCACAGTACACATAATAATAGCATAATATCTCTCACAGGGCAAATGAATGTGGGCCACGGAGCAGCCATTAACTCCTTGTTTGAATTAATACAACATTAAGAAAAATATCAGAAAGATCTAGTAACTGGTTATAAAGCTAGACACCAGAATAGAAACTTGAGAAAAATAATGCAAAATGAATAATTGCCTTTTTAATATAAGCTCTGAACAACAAAACAATAAAGGAAGTACAAAAATACTACCAAAATGTTATAAAGCAATGCAGCAGGAATACAATAAAAAACTGAAAAGTCCAAATTCATCCCGTAACTCTGACCTTGCTGCATAGATCTTACTAGGAACAAAGTGTGACAAATCTATAAAAAGACTGTGTATGCTCAACACATCAACAGAAAACTTAGCAGGGGGATGGATGGAATGAGAAGCAAAATATATCCACCTCTAGACAAGAAACATTCATAAAAAGGAAATCACCCAAACTCTGAGTAAGTAAATCACCATTTTCAAATTTTAAACTGTAGAAATTGTGGAAGATCAATCACTACTACTGAGAAATCTTTCTGAAATATTTATCCTTATAACTTTTTTTCATAAAATTATTCCTTTCTGAAAACTACAGTATTAAAACCATATTTCACTTCTGCTTCGGATTTAACTGACAGTACTAAATTAAAAACTAGTGAAGGTTGATATAGTTCAATGAAGATCAAGTAATGTGGACTGATAAAGGATGCTAGGATTCAGTGGAATTCTTAACCTTCTTAGCATTAGACCTCAGCATTATTCGGATTGCAAAAATCATGCTAAAAGCATTAGTCCCAAGTATTACTCAGACAACTGTACAGATAAGTATTGTGTAAGCATTCAAACCGAGAATCACTCGGGCTGTAAAAGGGCTGTCAGTGCTGCCATTCTTTGGAGAAATTGTACCTTAGTGTAAGTTTTCACTAATTATGAAATATCTGTACTTTACCAACAATGAAGACTTTGATAAGAATACCCATCCAGCACCCAAAATGAAAACAATTTGGGAGACATAACAGGCAACTGTATTAAACTTTCAGAGGGTTTACATTCTGGACTGTGATGTCAGCATCAATGAAAAGTCTCATGGCTCATAAGGGCAGAACTGGCATGGATATAATACATTGTGTCAAAAACAGCAAGATTTGGCCTAATGCTTTATGAGCTTTGTGAATCTAAAATGGGATACATTTGGAATTAGGTTCTGAACACAGGGAAAGGGACAATGTTTGGTCCGAAAGTCATTTGGTATTGCACTGCTATGTCATTGGTGCCAACTCTGATAGATGCTCTGCTGGGTCAAGGTTACTGTATAACCATGGCCAATTTTTATACTTTGCCAGAGCTATTTGACATGTTGCTGCAAAGAAAGACTGATGCATATGGAACAGTGCATCCTAACCATCGTGGCATGCCTAAAGACTTTGGCAGAGCTAAATTACAGAGAGGTGCTTGGCAAAGGGGTAAAGGGCTTGCGCTGAAATGGAAGTACAAGAAAGATGTTTTCCTTCTCAGCACTGTACATAATGCAGCTACAGTAACTGTACAGGCATAAGGCAACAAGCAGGTTACGAAGCCTTGTGCTGTGGTCGACTACAATAGCACGATGGGGGGTGTAAATCGTGTGGATCAAGGATTGACTTTCTATCCCGTTATGCAGAGGCAACAATAGAAATACTACATAAAGATATTTCATCATCTGATGGAACAGTGCATTTGTAATGCATTCGTGTTATACAAATTAAAAGTTGGCAAAAATCTCATGCAAATGTTATATGCCAGCTTGTAGAACAAATCATTGCCACACATCCACCAAACGTGGTTGACCCAGCACATCAATAATCAATCCAGGTGTCTTATTGGTAGACAACAGAAAAAAAAAACTGAATCCATCTCATACCTGTGCAGTGTGCTGTTCAAAAACTGATAAATTTGAAAAGAAAATCTGAACAGAAACACGATATTATTGTCCCGACTGTGACGTTGGATTGTGTCTTTGACCACGCTTTAAGATTTACCACACAAAAGATTCATTTTGAGATTTTATACTGTTTTGGCATCATTAGTAGTAGTACAATTACCGTTATTTTTATTTTTGTTACTATTGTTCATTTCATATTATATAATTTGAGATTTAATAAAAATGTAATTTTTCATGCCAAAAAAATGCAACACTTTCTACTTGTTTTTTTTTTTTTTTTGAATAAAATGTAACGCTAAGGAGGTTAAGGTTTGACTCCATCATTTTGATGCTCACATCATTATTCTTCAACAGTTCTTCATGTACTCTTGTCTATCTGTGACTAACTACCCAGTAATGTTCATTCAGCTAATCCAAAGAAATTTACTCTATCAAGATTAAACCTACTTCATCCACTTCAGTATTGGAGACTGCAGCAGAAGCAAAAAGCATAAGGTGCAAGGCAGTGACCGATCAAAAACAGATTTTCAGTCTATGATGCCAACAATCAAACTGCTACTGTTCCAGTTTAGAGTCACTAGGTAACTTAACTAATACAGAATCTTTAGTTACCTAGTATTATCTGGAATTGTGAGTTTGTTGGGGTCTGTTTAACATCTGTGTCTTAATTATGAATTACGATGCTCTCCTTGAAAATCATTGAATGACTAAAGAAATGCAGTTACTTGAGTGTCATATTCACTTGCCAGTCCATTTGCAAGAAACACTTCTAAATGAGCAAACACAGGAACTTGGCAGTGATGTACAGTAGTTACTCCCCTTTGGTATTCAATGTTGCTTGCCCCAGGTCTGAACTAATCATTGTTAATCATCAATATATGGATACAATTAAGGAAGAAAACTATAAAGAAAAAGATAAATTTAAAAAGAAAATGTCAAAAAGAAACATAAGCATTTAAAGCAATGGCAAACAAATATTATTAATTATAAATTTCTCAGAAATATTTATAGAACAGATAACTGAACAACAAAATAAACTGCAAATATGAATGATGCACTGATTGCAAAATTGGTTGGAATAAAAACCTGCAGACACTGGGTTCCCGGAGAAATTAGAAAACCGCTACAACAGAGAGTGAAAATTAATAGGAGACGGCCCAAAAAGTTACATTCTTGTTATTTTAGGTTTATGGCCAAAAATTAGACTAATTTTAAGGCAAAAGAGTTTCACAATAACAAAATCAATGTGCCAGTTTTGGCCTCTCGACCAAAATCATTTCTTGGTCAGTCTACAGGGCCAGTTTTGTGGTTTAGAGCCCTTATATCTCAGCCACTGGGCTATACTAATATAATAACATGTTGACCTTTTCTAGGGAAAAAAGCCAACCAAAAACTCCTGAAACTGAAATGATGTTCATATATTGCCATAAGTATTCACTGTAAGTTAGAAAAATGTTAAATTGAGTATAGTTTGTGTTTAAATACCCCATAAACTGCAATAAACCATTTCCTTTCAAAATATGAAATTCAATTTGATAAGAGCTAACCAGGCCAATATATAAACCTTCCTAAAACATGCCACAAGAGGTCTCTAAATGGCATTTGTTCAAAAGAAAGGCATTAAATGATCCACATGATTTTATTCTTCTCCAAACATTTGTAACTACCATTTCTACTTCAACACATTTAATAAACAGGAATTGTCAGAAAAGCAGGTGCCAAGATTCTGACCAATACAATGTAAAGATTTATGAAATCAAGCAGCAAAAAACAAATACTACTTTTGATGTATGTACTCTCTGTCTTTAGTCCCACATTAATCACCAATTGAGAACCTAAGTGAATTCATCAATCCATCGTTCAACCCACTTAATCCAGTTCATGGTTAGGGGCCTAAGCCTATCTCACTAGTATCAGATGCAATGCAGGGACTAATTCTTGGTGAGACAACAGACAATTACAGGGCATAAACACATTCACTCTCACACACAGCCAGTTAACCAAACCAGAGAAATACCCATGGTGATGTGGAGAGAATGTATGCAAAGTCCACATCCAGACTACAAAAATCTGACTATTTAGAATCATTCAGATAATGGATGGATGGGACATCTGTTTCATTCTTCGCACTTTATAGTATTATTGGGGAAAAAAACAAAACAGAATAGTGTTCACTAAAATTTGAACCCCGAATTTTCTTTCTTCAGAGACAATATGCAAATGTTTATAAAATATTTTATCTACAGCTCGCACACACATGCTGCTAGGCAGGGAATATAACTAAAGTCTTTTATTTTTGTTATTAGAGGATGTCAGCTTTATAATGTTTAAATATGAAATGCCAAAGCAAAACAGTAGGGATGAAAACAAGAATTAACTAAAGGAAAGCAAGCAGCTACTGACAGTGCTTTAGCAGGCAGATCTGACACAGGTCAGAAAGATGCTTTTTAACTGCCAGTTTACCAACATTTTTCAGAGAATTTTTCTTTTGAAATCTGACATATAACAGAGGGTTGCTTACAGTGGTGCGCTCCCAATGTAAGTAGTGTATCTGCCACAAACACATGCAGCGAAGTTTATCCTTCTTGTTTAAGCCTTTGGTAGCATAGCCAGTAAGTTTATACAAGGTCTGTCAAGAAAGTATCCAGCCATGTAATATGAAAAATAGACACATTTATTGAAGAAGACGCAAGATTAAGAAACATTATACAGTACAGAGGATAATGTTGCCTCAGTCCTCTTCAAAGTAGGCACCTTGGGACCTCACACAGGTTTCCAGCATTTTATTCACTGTTCAAAACACTGCAAAATCCTTTGTTGGAATCGCTATCAGCTGCCTCAATGTATTATTCTGAATATCATTGTCAGTCTGAAATCTCTTTCATTTCAAAGGTAATTTTAGTTTTGGAAAACGCCAGTAATCGTAGGGTGCCAAATCTAGGCTGTAGGGGGGCCTTCTTTGAAGCGTTTGTGCCACACTTTTATTTGCGCTGCACTCATTGCATCATCCCAAAAGCCTTCTGAATCATCTGGACCAGGCATGTCAAACTCGCTACTACTGGTGGGCCGCTTTGACTGCCATACGTGCATCAGTGGGCCGCACTGTAACAAATACTATTATACTATTATACAAAGTTACTGTAGCTTTCTTCCCAATACTGAAAACTTTTAAAAATGTAACACTTAGAGTTTAAAGTTTAAAGAAAAGCTATTTATTTCCATACAAGCTCCATACAACATCGTACAATTAGAGTCTTAGTCCCTTAGCTAGGTCCTTATATTATTATGTTATATTTATTATATTATATAAGAGTCTTACAGTGTGAGATCTATTTCTTTTGTCCCGACACTTGGCATCTCTTGTTAGTAACCAGTTTGTCAATAACAGGCTTGAAATCTTGTGCAGTTGCAACTTTTATGAGGGATTAAAGGCAGGAAGCTTTCATTAACGAAAACACTTTCTCACAAAGGTACGTGCTTCTGAACATAGACAGTACTCTCGATGCCAACTTACGGATCTGCACATATGAGGATGGCAGGTAAGCATACAAGCCTGGCACACCAACTTTGTTGTATTTTGCCTTCAGAATAGAATCTGACTGCAATTCAATCAACTCCATTTGGATATTCTCAGGCACATTCTCAACGTTGTAAGAGAACAGCGCAAAGTCCTGTTCGTGTAAACTGAAATCACAAAAACGCTCACTGAATTCATTGTTCAGTAATTCAAGTTGTAAAATAAATCCTCCAAAAATCTAATTTTACTTTACTAAGTTTACATTGTAAAATAAGCTAATATGCAAAAAGCCACCTGACCTACACTAATTTTACAAACTCAAAAATCACAAAAATATGTTAATAAACAACTCATCAACTTCTCACATCCACTTCAGATCTTCAGCTGTAGTCTGCACTGTTTGTTACAATACTAGCACAAAATTACATAAAACTAGAGCAAAAAAATGTGAAAATATGCGGGCCATTACTACTCGTGATGGTCAGTTCTGCCCAGTGGCCAGTCTCAGCAGCCCAGCCAGTAGTGTAGCCTGCGCAGGGGCGGCCCTGGGCAGAGAAAGAATCGGTGGTCCCTTCGCCCGCCAATGTCAATGTAGTATCTTATGCACGGCGGATGGCCACGTCCGTCGCGGACACTGCATAGCCGCCTCATGCTCATGACACGTTTCTATATGCGCGTGTCTATAACTTGAAAACCAAATGGTATGGCCCATGATATTCTCATTACGGCAGAATGAGCGACATTAATAAATACAGCGTACTAATTAACAAGAAACACAATGTTTTTCGCCCACATTGCCGTCAGCTATGCCGTTATTTTCTCTTTCTGTTTTATATTCAATATATCTTGGCATGACGGCCCCTGGGAGTTGGCATTCCTATGCAGGTGCACAGTTTGCACATGCCTAAGGACGCCCCTGCAGCAGCCTAGCACTTCAGTTGTGACACTGCGGCTCATTAACTTTGGTCAAGGCTTGTGGCTATACTAGCTGATGACGTTTCCAGTACCGTAATGCCATGGGAAAACATGCCTTTGTCAGAAGGCAAAAGTAAGAAAAGTCAATAAGTAACGGCAAAGATGCAGAATGATTCAATAACAAACGATAGTAATCATTTTGTACAAGTTCAGTACTAACTAGGATCTGTCAGGCAGGCCGCACAGATTTCTATTGCGGGCCGCGTGTTTGACATGCCTGATCTGGACAGTTTACCCAGAAGAATGTTCCAGCTTAAAGTAAAATACAGTAATCCCTCGCTATATCGCGCTTCGACTTTTGCGGCTTCACTCTATCGTGGATTTTATATGTAAGCATATCTAAATATATAACGCAGATTTTTCGCTGCTTCGCGGGTTCTGCAGACAATGGGTCTTTTTACTTCCTGTACATGCTTCCTCAGTTAGTTTGCCCGGTTGATTTCATACAAAGGACGCTATTGGCGGATGGCTGAGAAGCTAACCAATCAGAGCACACATTTAAGTTCCTGTGTGCTGAATGGCTCAGCGTCGGAGTGCTGAATTCGATTCTGCGGCGTTAACCAGGAAGTCTCGTCTCGCTCATTCAGCATCAACGTGTTTCGCTGTGTAAAGAATTAACTTTTGTGCTCTTTTGTGTTTATCTTTGTGCATAGTCAAGCCCTTCATTATGGCTCCAAAACGATCTGCTCCTGCTACTGTTTAAGGGGCTGTGATGATTGCCGAAAAGGTATACATTTTGGATATGTTGAAGGAAGGGAAAAGCTACACCGCTGTAGGACGCCATTACGGCACCAATGAGGCTACAATTCTTTTTACTTAAAAAGTAGGAAAGGAATATAAGATCTACGGCCGCAGTGTCCTTTTAACCAGGGTGCTAAACGAGTTGTAAGTGGATGTAATAAGGCAGTAGTCCGGATGGAATCTGCTTTAGGGATTTGGATTGAAGAAGAACAACGGTAGTGCTATACAGTTGCCTGAAGAGGCTCCTTTAGAAGAGCTGTAACGCTCTCCTTTGTTGTGCAGTAAAATTAAACTCATCATTATCGGACAAGTCATCGTGTCATTTTTGGTGACTAAAATTAATTTTCTACTTACAGTACTTAGTACATTTATGTACATTTAGTGTAACTGTACACACATTTTACTGTATACATTTTTTCTTGCATTCTGCATATTTATTGCTGGTGGCCTGTCTTTCGTAATGGCTGTAACACAAGTGATATCGGAGACACTCGATATCTTTAAAACAATATTTAGGTTTTACTGTATATAAACAGTGTGCTTACATGCATAATTTCAACGAGTCTTACCTAATATCTAAGAGAATACAAAGGGTTTATGCTGTATAACTGTGTAGGAAATGTTTATAATAGTGTGGGAGAGTTTATAAGGGCTTAAAATATATAAAAATAACCATACAAACATATGGTTTTTACTTCATGGATTTTCACCTTTCACGGGGGGGTTCTGGAACGCAACCCCTGTGATCAAGGAGGGATTACTGTATGTTCTTCAGATTTGATAACAAATCCTGGCATTTCAAATATATGATTTTTCATTCCAAAAGTAACTCAAAAATAATGTGCTATTTGAAGGCCACTGCATTTTATAATTATTGTATATATTTAACTATATATTTAGTTACTTTTTTGTAAGTAATGCGTAATGCAACTACAGTAAATACTTGTGTATAATGGGCACAATTTTCACTCATTTTAATTGGTGTATGCATTACCCACAAAGCATAATTTTAATTAGGTATTTTCAATAAGCCTGCATGGTAGGAATATAGGTACTGTACTTGAATTCATTATTTGTTTAAAGCGCTTGGTTCAGGCTGCAGTACCGCTTTACTGTTGGTTGGAGCTGCATTACAGTTCTCTCTCCTAACTTCAGATATCAGTGCTCATCTTTTGTTAACTGCTCAGTCCAATGAGCATTATGTGCCATGTTCCTTCAGTAGGTAATAATTTTAACTCTTTTAGAGCTGATTTTTTTCCTCCTTTTCTCTCAGGGCTGAATATATTTTTTCCAAACACTCTCGCTGTGTGTTCACCATCTCTGGCAGCGGCAGTGATTAAAGTGCAGCGTAATCTGGTTTGTTACCTCCTGTCATTGTAAGTGGTGGTACTCCCGGGAGGACATTGCTGTAGGTGCATTAGCTACACAAAAGTGTTCAGCACCTCGATTAGCTGGGTACCTATAAATAGGTGTTTTTAAGAAACTAGGTTTCTTCCTTAAACGGGTCACTCACCTTATTCCAATTTTGAATGTGCAAGTAAACATACTGATTGATTCTCATACCATCCAGGGTTGGTTTCTGCCTCACTATACTACTTTTCTACATTTTCAAGCATTTGAAACTTTAGCCTGATTATCTTTAACTGTCAGCTACAGTCATTCACCCAAAAACAATTCTACAACAAATGCAGTAAATTACCCTACAGAAAAATGAAATGTTTCTACATTCATATAACAAATAACAAAAGATTAGGCAATACATGACTTGAATCATATTTTAATGAATTCATTTTTCATCCAATGAAAACTTAATTTAAAATAAATTATTAAAACTAACAAAGATAGAATTTTATTTTCCAAAATGTCTTGGCCAAATAAAACCAACATTCACTCACAGTAAAGAAATACAGTATGTATGATGTAATAATCTTTCATGGGTGTGTGATAAAAATTCTTTTTTTCACTCCCTCCACACTATATTTAGTCAGAAGTATATTGCAAAGATTGATGCAGTTTTTTTTCCTAAGGTTTCTTTTCTCATTACCCTAATTAACGGTAAGAGGCTCTGTCGTTTTAATGAGCATCACTGTTTAATTTATTTTTAATATAAAAGAATGTAGCTCTATTTTCTCCTAAACCCTTGACATTTTCTCCAGGCATCTCAAAGATAGGAAGGAAAAAAGGCAAGGACAAAATTTTATCCCCTTTTGGATCAGTCATATGGAGGACAGGGGTCCAGAAGTGCCAGCAATGAATAGAGCATTTTTGAAGATTTTGTGTCAATAAGCCAAGCAGTAGATTTCTGACTATATATAAATAGATTAGTAGTACCATTAGATTTGAGAAAGAGAGATAAATCAAACCACGAAAGAAAGCTTTCAACTAACAGGCTTGACAGATTACTGTGATAGGCAAAGACCCATATTAGATGCCTCAACAGAAGCCAAGCCTTGGTCCCCAAGGCCACTTATATAATTGTCAATCGCTGTCTGAGCAAAGTGAGGCCAGTGTTGAGTGGTGAAACACAAAATGTCTTTGGTATGGAGGACTTTGTGCTAGACAATAGAGAAGAGAGAATGTGACAGAAAAAGCAGACTAAAAAAAAACATGCCTTTAGAAAGTTGATACGCAGGTGTTTCCTACATAGTACTATGTACTGAATTTCCTGAATTTCATTTGCTCCCTTTGTTTACCCTACTTTAATGTTAAAGACCTCAGTGCTTCTGGTTTCAAGAACCTCTGTTATGACGAATTATATCAAAATGAAAAGGATGCAAAATTGAGCACAACAAAAAAATAAATACCGCCAGAATTATCCTTATATAATGTACAGTATATAGCGTATTTGGGTTCCACACAAAAAATTGCTGGGTCACTGTGTGCAGTACACAGTTTCACCTGTAGCCACTTCACAGAAGCACTGTGGCATCCCTTCGGCTTTCATGGTGTCATTTGCAGAAATACAAAGTAGTTGCTTTTCATGCTTCTCATTTTCCAAATTCAAATGCTGAAAATGACACAGAAGACCATATTAAAATGTTATCCTGAAAGATGCTGTTAGCTGTCCACAGTAACATGCTGGAAGGATAAAAAGGTTGAGAAGATAGTGGAATTGTATGTACTGTAGAGTGCCTGCTCCAAAAAATCCTGTATATTTTCAAATCTGTACTAATAAAAGGCAAAGCCCTGACTGACTCACTGACTGACTCATCACTAATTCTCCAACTTCCCATGTAGGTAGAAGGCTAAAATTTGGCAGGCGTATTCCTTACAGCTTACTTACAAAAGTTAAGCAGGTTTCATTTCGAAATTCTACACGTAACGGTCATAATGGTCGATAACGGTCGACAACGTCCGCCTGTTGAACTTTCTTATTTATGGCCCCATCTTCACGAAATTTGGTAGGCGGCTTTCCTGCGCTAACCAAAACCAATGTACTTACTTATTTCGATGGTATGACGCCACTGTCGGCCGCCATATTGAACTTTCCAACGTCATTAATTCTCCAACTTCCCGTGTAGGTAGAAGGCTGAAATTTGGTACTTATTTCGGTGGTATGATGCCACTGTCGGCCGCTATAATGAACTTTTAACGGAAACCAATGTATGTACTTATTTCGTTGGTATGACACCACTGTCGGCCGCCATATTGAACTTTCCAACGTCACTAATTCTCCAACTTCCCGTGTAGGTAGAAGGCTGAAATTTAGCAGGCTTATTCCTTACAGCTTACTTACAAAAGTTAAGCAGGTTTCACTTCAAAATTCTATGCGTAATAGTCATAACAGTCAACAACGTCCGCCATGTTGAACTTTCTTATTTATGGCCCGATCTTCTCGAAATTTGGTAAGCGGCTTCCCTGCACTAACCGAAACCAATGTACGTACTTATTTCGGTGGTATGATGCCACTGTCGGCCGCCATATCGAACTTTTCAACAGTCTTTGTTACTTATGGGTCCATCTTCAAGAAATTTGGTACATATATACGTCCATAGCCTGCAGCTCGGTCACCGTGTGAGGTGGCGTTGGGTCCCCCATCCCAACGCCTCCCCGTTGTTGGCTGCCTGCCTATATAAGACCGTCCGTCGCTCCGGTCTCTACATTCCCTTCCTTGCTTCGCCACGGGATTCACATCTCCCTACTGATAACTACAGCCTTTTTGTTTAATCCACGGCTTCTCCGCTGTTTTATTGTTTGTTTGTTTATTACAATTAGTTATTGTATAGATATTTTAGACTTACATTGCTCAGGTACCCATTTCCTTTATCATTCCAACCCCCATTACCATGTCTATCAAGGTGATCACTATCGATCAAAGAACTGTCACTTACCGAGTGGTTTCCATGCCCGGAGATGGCACCTACCTTTTCCATTCTCTTTGTTACATATTGCACGGCCATATCAGGCTCACTCTTGATATCCGGAGGAACATTGTGTCTTATGTATTGAATGACTGGGACAGGTTCAAGGTGTGGACTGATGACGGTACAGGATATAATTATACTACACATGAACACTCTAAGAGTGAAATGCTTAAGCCCTTCACCTATGGTTCTGCATGTGAGTTGATGGCTGCCACTGAATTGTTCGGTTGTAGCTTTCAAGTGTACCGAAATGGCCAAATATTTTACACCTTTCGACAACAGCCAATGCCTCTTAAACATCTTAGATTCACAGGTGACGAGTTCAGTAGTGGACACTTTGATGTTTATGAATGTTTAAACTCTCAAAAGCTGGATGTGATTTTATCGATGAAACCGGTTGTGTGCTTACAACGCTTGACAGATTCCGAATGTCACTTCAACACAACAAATCCTGCAAATACTGTCGTAATTGAAACAAACCATGAAACTCAAACCGATTATGACAGCAGCAATCCAAGCTGTGAGATTTGAGACAAGATTACTGTTCACATGGACAACTGTAAGTTGCCTGCTCAAGAGTAAGCTCAGCGCACAGCTTGGTCCTGTTACAACCGGAGGGCCGAACTGACAACATGGTATACAAAGAGATCCTTAACAAATAATTATTGGCATATTTTCCCTCAGTTTAAAAAGGTTTAATTTTCTTAATAAAAATTTTAATGCAGTACTTCGCCGCTGCGAAACGCGGGTGTTTTGCTAGTTGTTTATAAATTAAATGCTAGTTAATAACATAGCATATTTTCCAGTACACACTGACAGTTAGTTCTGCATAAATACTTTCATATATTGAACCTCTACTGAGAGAACAATGCCTTGCCCTGCACCAATCATCAACAGGGTGTGGAGCTACTATACATTGAGAAAGCAGTTTAGTAAGACTCACAGAAAGAGGTGTGCAAAGAACTAAACAAAACGCCTTGGTGATCATTATGTTTAAAGTATTCACTCAGTCATTGTAAGGTGTAATTATTTTGTTTATGTTAAGAGCATGCAGAGGCCTTTCTCATATGGAAAGTTCAGTTCAAGAACTAAGAAATAAACTGTTGGTATTTAGGAAAGAATTCAGCCCACTTTTTCTGTACTGCCAAATATTTTCAGTTAGATCCAAAAAATTTTAAAAATGTAGTATAACCAGTTCTTTCTTTTTTAATTAAGACTAATTTAAATATTAAGATAGTATGATTCTCCCTATGGAAACAAGAAGTCTTAGTGATTGCTGTCCAATGAAGCAGCAGGTGATGTTACCAGCGGCACACCTCACAGCAGTATGGTGACACATCGTAAAAAATACCAATCAAGCAGCAGGTTTCAAACAAAAATTCAAGCAGGGTCCAAGGCAGACAGCATCCATCTACATGGTTTCCTGTGGTGTTGTGTATATTGGATTTTGCACACCATTATTTTTTTCCACAAAAATTGGCTTTCATTTTATTCCAAACCCATCAGTAGGTCACAATGTTCTGTGGAAGCTAGTGTCACCCATACTGTTTAGTGCCAGACAATCACAGTCATTGTTTCAGATAAAGTAACATACACATTAAATCCTTTTTAAGAATATTTTTGCTTTAAATGTAAGTAATTAAGATCTGACACAGAATGAAACACAGGTGACAAAGTGCTTTTTCCCAAAATAAATATAAGGTATTACTGTTGGCATTGTTATCTGTGATCAAAGATTCACACCACAGTAAGATACCTTTTGCATTTCTGCATTTTTAGTTTAGACTGGGGTTGATGTTTTCCCCAAATTACATATAAAGTGAAAACATATTTTGTGAATGAGAAAATATTTTATTATACTTTTTAATCATTTAAAAAAAAATACATACATTCTTCTTACCTTATGCTCTACTTATTTAAACTAATCAACAGCAAAAACAACATCTCATAATTACAGAGAGCAGTCACGATGTGTGAAAATCTATGTGAAAATATTGGAACCTTTCTTTGCAACACTGACAAATTTAAGAACTACACTGCATCTCAGTTTTATTGGAAACAGCTTAGACCAGTCCTGGATTCCTCCAGTCAGAGGTTATCCTAGCAGCCTTAATTGTAAGAAGAAAGCAATTTTGGAAAGAACCTTAAAACTTAACAGGCATATCTCTGCATGCAACCATATTCAGCCATAATTTAATCACCAATCAACTTAAAATCTCTACTGTATTAAGACGTAGAAAGAAAATGTGGTATTCAGAGAAGAAAAAACAAGATATGAGAAGAATGTGTAAACTTAACTGGAGAGAACCTGGGTCAGGATTGAAACTCACATCCCTGCCACAAGAAACTATAATATATACTGCTTTATAGAACCATATACTGTTTGCCAAATCAATATCATAATATAACAGGGAGAAATGCTTCCTCAGAGTCCTTGAACATTACAATATGATAATTTTCCTTACCATATACTGCACAAGATCTGCACAATTGTCATATCTTATTGCAGCATTCACAGCATTGATTTTGGAATCTAAAACCATAAAAAACTGTTATTTTTCTCAATTTCTTTAAGTGTAAACAGTATATATTTTCCTTCAGAAGCCTTAAAAATATCTGGCCCTTTACCACTCTGATCTTCCTTAGTCTTCCCCTTAGCAATCACATTAAATAGTCCTGCTAGCTACTATAATTCAGCCCTCTGCTCAACTTTAGATAAAGCAGCTTACTTTAAAGCACAGTGGGTGTCCTTCATGCATTTGGCTCCATAGTAGTCTACACTATGAAAGCAGATGGCAGATCCATTGAGAGTCTGTAGAATTAGACTGTGCATGTTCAACTATTGTCTTACCATCAAGAAGCTTACAGAAATCCACTAAACTATACAGCAAAGAATGTATAAATAATGGTCATGTTAACCCAAGGATTATATTTACTAAGCCTGCACCTTCTTATATTATCAATTCCTCTAAAGAAGATTGTGAAGAAATCATTCTGCTTTTCTGTTATAACATTAAAAAATCTAATGATTCCACTACTTTTTGTTCACCATTCATTTATTTCTCCCTGTCATCTCACTTAATCCAGCAAGCTTCATTCATCAGTGACCTGGAGTCTCATGTATAAACAGTGCATACGAACATTTCCATGTTCAAATCATGATGTATAAAACCTAAACTTGGCGTAAAGCCATGCACATTTTCACGGTAGCTCCAAATCTGGGGTTCGCAAGTTCTCTGCTCAGTTTTGCAAACTGGCGGCACCCAGCATCAAAGCAGTGCTACTGTTCCAGTGTTTTCCTTTTTTTCCCTTTCTTTTTTAGATTGACATCACCAATGTGGCTTTCTAAATACACTGAAATTAACTGCATACTGTTTATTAGTTTAATGCATCTGATTGTAATTAACCTGTAACAATATAATGGTCCACAGAATGGTCAAACTATTCGAAATATCACAGCTGCTTTAGTAGTGTTACTCTTACTGCACCTTTTTCTTCTTCTTTTTTCAGCTGCTCCAGTTAGGGGTTGCCACAGCGGATCATCTTTTTCCATATTACTCTCACTGCACCACTTGGAGTATTTATATCACTGTATCGGAGTGGGGAATTACAGCTCTACAGCAGCTGACTGGAAAGAGAATTATCAGTATACAGCATCTAGCACACGCTGCCTCAGACATGCTGTCTATTGAACTGCTCTCATATGGCAAACACTTCAGAGCCTTTCCTCGTGGCTCAGAAACAGTTTCATCCCAAGAACTATAAACGCACTCAATCAGTCCATCAATTGCTCCTTGTAAAACACTTTGTACTTATAAGCATGGGTGCAAAGAACTTTTTCAGTGAGTTATTCAAGTGAGAACCATCAGATGGAGTTTGGTATGCAATTCAATTCAAAGAGCTTTATTGGTATGACCATAAACAGTTTTGCCAAAGAAATTGAAAAATAAAATAAAACATATTTCTATAACAGATTTAACAGTAAGGTAAAGAATTAGGGTAAAAAAATAAATACAGATACAACAACAATAATAATAAAATAAAAATATAGCAGCAGCTTAAAAAGAGGTAAGAATCAGAAATACCTGATCACTCTATACAGAGTAAGGTTTTCATAAGTGCAACCTTCCTCACTGTCCTCCTCGCTGTCTACCTCACAGTCCTCTACTTCAGCTTTCTGCATGGTAGATGATGATGCTGCAGATGCATCTCCTTCTCCTTGGTTAAGCCTCCGCTTAGCTGTCTCCATCCACAGGTCAACCGCTGGTTTTGGGTCAAATGTCTCTGTGGTCGTCTTTGACTGGTGGATGTGCATTAGGGCCATGAGGTGAGCATATGACAGACGAGATCTGTGTTTTTTATTATGTTAAGATTTGAGAATCCCCTCTCATAGGCTGCACTGCTCAAAGGCAGTGTAAGAGACAGTTTAACCAATATGACAATCCTGGAGTAAAGATCTGGATTGCTTGTAAGATCAAATACTAATAAATGATAACATGACTTCAGTGAGTCACATCTGATTCCTCAATTAACCCCCTACGTAAGTTTATTTTGTCCCTATCAGCATCAGCATTAGAAACAGTATATGCTCTGTAGTGGCTTTCAGCATCAAGCAAAAGTGTAAACTGTCCTAAGGTGACCATGAGTTCACCCTTACATTCTCCAATGCTCAGGTTTTCCTTCTGAAACACAATGGATAAGGTCTTCAAAATCTTGCCAATGTCAAGCACGTTGCCCAGAAAACACTGAAATTGGTCTGTGCAGATATGCTGCAAGTCACTGTTATCACTCGTGGCCAGTTGCATTTTAATGGCTGGCAATAATCTTGATATTTTTAGCAGTGTGTCATGCCTCCATGCAGACCATCTGATATGAAATTTACCCAATTTCACAAAAGAGAGCCTGTTCTCTTCACACAACTTCTTAAGCACAGCCGTATTTTTGCTCCACCTTTTTGTAAATAAAACTGCAGCAGCTTGACCACGGAGCGATTAAAGGTCTCACAGTACGGAACGTTACGATCAGCTGATTTTCCGCAGTTTTCTAGTGTGTGTGCGGTTCACAGAATATGCACAAGGGAGTCTACTACTGCAGCCAGTTGCCGTAGTTTCAGAATAATACAATTGTATATACCGATGTTAACAGCAGCCCCGTTTGTGCACACGGCGACCAACTTTCTCTTCCAGTTGTACAAGCCTGCTTCCTGGAAAGTTTAACTAGTCCGCCTGTTACAGCCTGCACAGATCAGTCAGCACCCAGTTTATTAAAATATGTTTATTATATTATATGGATAAAACTTGAACTTCATTTAAATAATCTATATTGTTAATAATTAAACATGTAAAGGACACGGTGCCGCAGCGCTATCGGGGAGCTGGCACTCCAGTCACGGATTTTTCCTGCCTTGTGATTCTTGCTGGGGCTGGCCTGACAAGGGAAGCATAGATGGATGGAATAATTAAACATGTACTATGAAGATATTTTAATGTTCCTTAAAAGTTTTGAAGAATCGGCGTTCTAATCTTACAGATGGCTTAACGTCTATTACAGAGCTGATTGTGTAGTAACTGGTTGCTTGGAGAAAGAAAAGGAAGGACAGGAATTGGAGGTTAGTACGTTTGAAAGAGTGCTGCTGCAATAAATAATTTCATCGAAGGTCGCACACAGCGCAGCAAGCATCTTGTGTGAGGCATGAACAATCACTGCGCTACCGTGTTCCCATTACACTTTTTAAATCTTGCTTTCATTTCATGATCCTGGCTGTTACAACAATAACAAATAAATTCTTCAATACTGGATCAAAAGCTTCTCTGAAACCAGCATTAAAAAATGTCATGGAAATGAAACTGCTTTTCTCTGAGCAACCAACAATTTACTTATGGCAACAGATACTTTGTGAATCAGCAAATTAGTTCAATTAGACCTTAGTGCAGCATACTGCTCTACTTGATCATAATACACCTTTGTCCACAATGTAGACAATCCTGGGTAACCCAGGCACTGTTTTTAAGTACTTAGGAGACAGGCAAAAGTTTGTCAGTCTTAATAACAACAACAGCAGGTCCAGCTTAGCACCTGTCTAATAAGGAGTTCCTCAAGGTTCTGCCCTTGGGCGGCTACTTTTCTGTCTCTGCTGGCTTCCCTTTGGTTATATTATTCATAGATTTGTATTGGGTTATCATTTTTTTTCAGATGAAACACAAATTTATTTCAGTGTTATGAGTGGATGTTCAGAGATCAAAGGACTCACAACTAGCTGTGGAGAATCTGAATGCTAAATTGAGCACAACTCTTTAACATTAAACTGCATTAAACTAAGTTTATGTCAACTGGAACTAAAGCATAACTTAAGAAGATTAACTTATTTTCATTCACTATAGGTGGTGATACTATCATACTGTTAATAGTATGGCATTGTATGTGTCTATGATAGTATGATTTTGTGTTCTGAAAGAAATTGTGAGGTCATCTGTGATTGCTCCCTTTCTTACCTAACTCACATATTGCATATAAAAAATTTTCTTTGTCCAGCACTGCAACCTTTTCCTGTGTTCACTTGGTTCTCCTCTTATTTTCTCATACTGAGAAGCCTTTTCATGCTTTCATCGCATATACTTCTAATCCATTATCTCAGCTTCACGTGGTTCAAAACCCTGCTGCACAAATCTTCATTTGAAATGCAGAAGCAAGCTTGAAATGACCCACCACCTGTAACACCAGTAACACCTTACAACATTACAATCCTCACCACCCACTCATGTCCACCGATGCTGGCAGTCTTGATGTGCCCCAAACTTACTAATGCTCAATCAAAGGACCTTAAAGCTCTTTGCACACAGACTTTCAACTGGTCTCCCTAAAATACTTAGGTCTGTTGACTCAATTTATACTTTTAAAAGACAACACAAAACACAACTGTTCAGGAAGGCATTTAACACCGACATACTGACCCGTTCTGTCAGCTGCACCAATTAGACTAAGTGCTTATGATGGTATCTGTTATCTCAAGCTTTATATTTATTCCCTTCTAGTATTTTGTGTATTATTCCAGTTTATTGTTTCTTGTTCTATTGCTAGACATTTATGTATGCATTTATTTTTTACTTAGTGTTCACTGCTTTCATACTATTTTCTAACCAGTGTTTTTTATTGAATATTTTCTGTGTTTCTGTTCCTACTCTACCTTTTTGTGAAACACTTTGAGAAACAAATTGTGCAACAGAAACTTGACTACTTGATGAGCACTTACTTAAAAAAGAAGTGTTGATGCCAACTATAATTCAAATAAATCAAATCTAGTTAAATTTGATTACATTACAAGACCTTCTTGAATAGGGAAATCTAGTAACATCACAAGAGGTCTCATGTGTATGGCAATTTCCACACTCACGTCAAGATGTATAAAAATGAAACTTGACGTAATGCTGTACACATTTTCACACCAGCCTCAGACCATATATATGCACGTTTCTACTTGGCTTTGCAAATGGGAGTGCCAAAGCAATGCTAATGTTTCTGTGTGGTTCCCCCTTTTTTTTTTTGATATTCATCCATGACGTGGGCTTTATTGAATACACCAGCATTGTTAGAAGACATTGCAAATGGAAGATTGGGTATTAGATTATAGTATATAAAGATCACACTGATTTCTTGTCCAATGATGATGACTGGCTTCTAAGTCAATTTAGATTTCCAAGAGCTATCCCTCTTGGAGCTGTGTGCTGAACTGGAGCCGGCTTTACAAAGGCAGATTTGAGGAATTGTTCTCTACCTGTTCCTTTGCAAGTTCTGTCCAAACTGGGGTTTTTAGCCTCAGAAGGTTTTCAATTTGAACTGGCTGACCAATCAGGTATTTCTCGGTCATTACTGAGTCACACCATGCCAGGTGTATGGGATGGTAATATCCTCTTGTCATCCAGATAATACGAGCATGCATCAAAGCGCAATTCACAGCAACATCCAGTTTTCCAAATATAGTTGGGGGGATTGATTGCATGCACATCGCCTTTAGAAAATGAATTTGCTTATGTAAAATGAAAGCATTTCCACTCTATTAATGTGAAAATTATCTATGATGCAAAATTGCCTGTCACTAATGTTGTAGCAAGATAGCATGGCTCAACTCATGATTCGCTCATTCTGAAAATAGTATTGTTGGGAACAAACTTGAAAATGGTGTTCTGTGTGATGGCTCACTTCTCAGTAAAATAAGACAATTAATATTACCACTGTGGTCAAAATTGTACGTTATCTGTATGATATAACCATATAACATGATTACTTGGGTGACTTTGGGTACCCACTGGTGTTTGCTTAGGAGGCATTAGCTCTCCAGAAATGTGTTCTTTTAAAATTGCAGCATGTTAAGTAACCACAAAATATAGAAATATGACAGAAAAGGCGATATCACTCCCATCGTGATTATGGCGGTACAAAAACGCCCTCTCTGGTCTCCAAACAAGGACAGTAAACTCAAACCCCACCTCCAACAAGAATAGCAGAATGCTCACACTGCAGTTTGTCCCTTTCTCCAAGCTGCTAGGCTAATGGTTTCTAAATGCAACCTAGTCCCTGTGTACCATAATTGGTCTGCCAGTATGAATGAATCCGTAACAGTGTGCATAGAGACAGTGACATTAAACTTAATATTATAACAAACTGATTATAATGATAATCATATATGATAATCAGATATAACTGATGACATGGCTTCTCACCACGCTCGGCAACCCAGAAAAATGAGTGATGTTAAAATGCCGGATGTAAGTGTCTAGCCATTAATTGCAGCAGCTTGCTGCTCAAATGGTGTGAGCCCTGAAATTCTGCTCCCTCCTACAGTGGTGCTGACATTTACATAGTGGGCTCCGACTTACCTTTTCACGTCAATGTTGATTTATTTCAGCCAATCTGCATCTTTCTGAAATTGAACTTATGAGTGCCTCTGCCACACTGCACCACTCCATCAGTTTTCTTTTGTTGCTTATACTACTGCTAAAGCCACCAAATATGTTTTTCCTTGCCTCTTCCTTTCAACGCATTCGTTGAAATTCTTCTTTTTAATATGTGCTTTTGCCATTGTCTTTTAACAAAACTCTGAACTAAAGGGGCTATTTATATTGATTTACATATTTAAATAGGTTAAATTTTAGGAGGAGTATGGGGTGGGGCTGTAGGCACATGCATGCGCATTACAATTCACGTTGATTGGGACTTATAAAGGGTAAGTGAGTAGAACTTTGCTTACACACAGTTTTATGCATCTGAAATTTTCTGTGTGTATGCACATTTCTAGCTTTCTCTGAATGGCATGTTTTATCATGAATTATACAAAAGGTATTATACATAAGACCCAAGATCTGCCGATCTGCCATTTTGTGTGAGTGCAGAAGCAGCCATGTCACTTATGTATATTTTTATATTTCTTTTGAAAAAGAAAAATGTTTAAATTACAGAAAAAACAAACATAGTTCAATCCCCATCCTCCATGCAGTCTTCTATATAAGTGGGCGGTATCTATACACACACACCATAGTATTTTAATATAATTTTCAAATGCACTATAATTACATATTATACTGTCCATGAAAATGCTCACACATATATTAGTCTTAAATGTACCATGTTCACAATTTGTTCTGTCATGATATTCTCTTGCTCATAAGACCCTGAACTGGATTCAGCGGGCTCATTAACAGAGGGATAGATTTATTCCTCTTTATATTCTTAAAAAAGGTCTCAATAAACAGAAATGTAGAGAACTGAATCTTCAAATGAACACAGTTTTTTTATTTTCCAGTATCCAAAAGTGGATCACCCTGCTCATCTTCAATCATTATTTCCATAATATAAGGTGCTCCTGATAGTTTGCTAAGCTATTGCAGCAGTACCAACAAAACGTACTACCTTTAAAGGTGCTGTTTCATTTCTTTCATAAACTCAGCTTCTCTCCCTTAGGGGCAATAGTTTCTGTCTATAGCATAGCTTTAATTTCCAAATGTCAATAGGATCCCTGTAGTAGTGAGGAACATGTAATGCTGATATGTTCATTAATAAACGTATGGATTTATTGTCATATCTGGGATACAAACAGGGAAACAGGGTAGGATATATGTTCTCAGATCAGTGGTAATTTTATCTGGGAATTCATATTATCAACTGTTTTGTTTTTTTAACCCATAAAACAAAATAATATTTACATTTATCACAGAACCTGCCCAAAAATTGCCTTTCCTAGAGCTTATTATACAAGTTCATGATCAACATCATATCTCACCTCAACATAAAAAAGCACATATTATACAAGTTCATGATCAACATCATATCTCACCTCAACATAAAAAAGCACAATTTGTGTATATTAATTTCCTGCTATCAGTTCCATTATAGCAATTTGATTTAAAACTCCTTATACCACACAAAAACTAAAATACTGCTTAATGTTTAGAAAACAGTTCATCTTTCTCGTGAATACATTTATTCAGTTAAAATCATCCAAAGTTATGATGCCAGATTTGCTCACAGTAATTCTTGCAATTTTAATGGTAGTCAAGCAGGAGCTAAGATCCTGGGTGAAGCTTTTTGATTTAGCCATTGATTTAACCGTCATCATCTGTGTTCAGACATTCAGTAAAATGAGAGAAACAATGACATGAGGAATACTTGTGGCAAAAAGTAGATCCCTGTTTTGGTCTGGTAAACTCACAATAAGGATAGGAGATCAAAAATGCTTTGAAGAAGAAACACTGCTTCTCTGGGTCAAAAAGAGTTAGGTGAGGTCAAATGGTTATGTAGTGAGAATGGCCCTAGGCACCTACCACAGAAGATGTGCCAAGTATGGCTGTGAACATCAGCACATCAAAACACATTTTACAACTGATAAAACCAAAGTTTAATGCTTTTGACAAATATAAACATCTATAAAATGTAGAAGACTGAAGATCGGTGTGGAATTGCCAAATGGATGTGTTAGGTCTTCTCAATTTGATTTATATGATTTGTTAAAAACACTTAACTTCAAAAACATTCTTAACAAATATTTTTATTCTCAATCACATTTATCTGAGATATACTCATGAGAAAAGATCACAGTGCTTAAATGATAAAAAACATTCCATGAGATAAACATAAAATGACACCAAATTATTTTTTGTACACCTTTAAATTCCAAAAATATCTGGAAAAAGCAAGTTTGTTTGTTATGTCAGATAAAGAATTTAAATTGCATTCAGTAAAATCTCAGTACTTGTGAACCCATTTTTTTTGTCCAAAATTAGTAAAGTTCGCCTGTTGCTTCTGGACTGTAATAAGATAAATGTAATTGGAATTTCTTGATCTTCTCATGATTTATGTGTGCCACAGTAAAATACAAACACACACACACAAATACAGACACCCACCAACAAATGGTCAATACTTGTACCAAGATCCCTGAGGTGTACAAATCTGACAGAATTCAACACTGAAATCTGAACCTCATTATAATTCTTTATCCTACACTATGTATAGAAAAGTAAATGCTCTCCCACAAAAAAAAAATATTAAGATGGGAAAACTCCTAACAAACAGTAACTCATCAGAAGTGATAGTTAATAACTGAGACAAGCACAACAAAAACACATTAAGTAATAAGAACAAACACCCATACATTATCGAATAGCTTAATTAAGTTAAGGGTCACCGAGACAGGTCATATGGCAGAAACAAGTCAATTTACACAGATCCACACTCATTCTTACAGGGCAAATTTAGAATCACCAACCAACATGCATATCTGGGAAGAAAATTTACGACACCCAAAGAAAATTCCACAAAGACAAATGTAGAAATTTGCTAATCTTCCAATCTATGTATAACTGACTGGCTGACTCACTTACACATTAATCAACAAAAACACAATTTCCCATTTAGTTAAAAAGCTGACATTTGGCAGGATGGTACATCTACGGCAGCAGGTATCCAGAAAGAAAAGACATCTCAATACATGAATATTCAGATGTAATAAAAAAAGAACACACAAAAGAAAAACTAAATAGGCCTACCCCAAAATATCACAAATGCTTTGACAGATTTGATTGAAATTTGGTGACATGGTGAAGAACAAAAATTGACATGTCATTAATAATGCTCTAACAAGTGGGTCATTTTAACCCACTACGTTCCCACAACACTGAGAGTGGTCGCACAGGAAAATGAGGCATGACGCTTTGTGCAAGTTAACATCGTCCTCAGAACAGAAGGGAGATGATAAAAGTTCGACAAAGATTTAAAAAAACATGTTTAGCAAGTGTACTATAAACTACTGCCAGGCTCTGTAGCAGTGAACGCAGTTTAGTACAACTGATCCAGTAAAATAGGTTAAAATATATTCCCTGTCTTATCTGCAACCTTGAGGCAAACAGTAACATTGGGACTACAATTCCCATCCCTTAATGTGCTTCTCCAGACAATTTTATCAATGCTCACAAAGTTTAAATAAAGCCAACGATAAATGTGGCATGTCATCACAGGTAGGAAGTGGTACTTCCAGCAGCTTTGCAATAACAATTTCATTGTCCTGCTGCATTTGTTTATCATAGTGACCATCTTTATGTCTCAACCTGGATTGTGTTAAAACATACTGCATGTATAACAGACAGCAGTTTATATTAATCAGGACCCTTTTCGGAGAAATGTGCTGCCAAAACCAGTTTATCTAGTGTTGCTAATCCCTTAAGGAGCACTGTTCCTGTCATTAAAAAAAATTATTAAACTCCCAAACCCAAATACCTGCTTTTAGTAAATTTCACCATTTCAAACCTGCACAATAAACACAACATATTCAAAAAGAAACTAAGCGGTTTTGTTTATCATTACCTCTTGTGATGTTATATTAGACATAATCTTTGAAGTGAGATTCGGGCAGTTGGACAATGGTAGTGTGATGCACACAGCCAAGTATGCACTTCATTTTATTTACAAACTCTCCCAGGGAAGGGTGCCAGTCCATTGCAAAACCGACTCATACAATCTCACACGTCTTTGGGATATGGGAGGAAAACTGAAGAAAAAAGGGAATTGCGTGTAATATAAGTAACTATATGAAAACAATAAACCTTAAGGACAAATTACGCATTTGAATTGAATGCTTTCTTGCAAAAACATGGCACTATGCAATATTATCAGATGAGACAGACAAGCACTTTTTAAATATGTTAACTGTGATAATTTTAGTCCATAGCAGATGTGTTTAACAAGTGCACGCTTGCAGAGTCAGTTAACAGACCGAACATGCGGGGCTAAGCCACACAAGCAGGGAATGTATTGAGGAGGAATTTTGACACTTCAAAATACACGTACTCTAAAATGCACATATACAACACAGGAACAAAACATGAGGAAATGAAGACAAATACAGAAGGGAAAAAAATCTAATTTTTTTTCCAATGTCTGCCTTATTTCAACAAACACAAATGCATACATTTCCAAGTACTTGTCCTGCTAATGTTTGTGCTAGAAATATGCCCAGATGTTCACTACTCATAAATCACTGTCACAGATTTCAATGTAGCATACCAAAATATGATGAAGAGTACACATTCATTTTGAGTAACACTAACAAAATAAGGCCATTGCTCCTGTAACTACACCCATTCTGGTTTACGTGTAAGTACTACACAGTAGAATGTACAGTACAATGAACAAGAACTACACAAGTCTTACTCATAATATATATTAGTAATGGATGTAGAGGAGACCACAAGAAAGTAGCAAGGAGGCTCAAGTCCATTGGTGCCCATGGCCACTACCAGGGGGATCCCCGAGCATCATAGAGCCCGGGAAACATGCACTTCCAACCACACCTGGGAAGGTGGAGGAAGACCCTTCCAGCGACGCCCAGAGTGCTTCTCGGTGCAAGGGCAGCACTTCCGCAACACCAGGAAGTGCTGCCAGAAGGACGTCATCAGGCACCTGGAGCACATCCGGGTGAAAATAAAAGGGGACGCCTCACTCCAATCAGGGAGCTAGAGTCGGGAGCGGGAGCAGGATGAAGCTCCCGGGAGGAGAGGAAAGGCGGCTCACAGAGACTGAAGGAGAGGCCCGTGTGGAGGGTGATTGGTGCTGGGAGCAATGTGTGCTGTGTGGGACTTTTGGTCAAAATAAACGTGTGTGGCATTCGACATCCGGTGTCTGTCTGTGGTCAGGCTGTTTATCAAAATATATATATACTAGCAAAATACCCGCGCTTTGCAGCGGAGAAGTAGTGTGTCAAAGAAGTAATGAAAAATTAAAGGAAACATTTTGAAAATAACGTAAAATGATTGTCAATGTAATTGTTTTGTCACTGTTATGAGTGTTGCTGTCATATATATATATAAATATATATATACATACATACATACATACATACATACATACTATATATACAGTATATATATCTAATATCTATATATATACACATACACACGCACACACATTATATATATATCTATATATATATATATATATAGCAAAATACCAGCTTTGCAGCGTGAAGTACTGCCTTAAAATTTTATTAAGAAGAAAATTAAACCTTTTTAAACTGAGGGAAAATATACCAATAATTATTTGTTAAGGATCTCTTTGTATACCACATTGTGAGTTCGGCCCTCCGATTGTAATATGACCAAGCTGTGCGCTGAACTTACTCTTAAGCATGCAACGTACAGTTGGCCATGTGAACAGTAAGCTTGTTTCAAATCTCACAGCTTGGATTGCTGCTGTCATAATCATTTCATGGTTTGTTTAAATTACGACAGTATTTGTAGGACTTGTATTGAAGTGACATTCGGCATCTGTCAAGCGTTGTAAGCATACAACCAGTTTCATCGATAACTTCACATCCAGCTTTTGAGAGTTTAAACATTCATAAACATCAAAGTGTCCACTACTGAAATCGTCACCTGTGAATCTAAGATGTTTAAGAGGAATTGGCGGTTGTCCAAAGGTGCAAAATATTTGACCATTTCGGTACACTTGAAAGCTACAACCGAACAATTCAGCGGCAGCCATCGACTCACATGCAGAACCATAGGTGAAGGGCTTAAGCATTTTACTCTTATAGTGCTCCTGTGTAGTATAATTATCTCCTGTACCGTCATCAGTCCACACCTTGAACCTGTCCCAGTCATTCAATAAATACATAAGACACAATGTTTCTCTAGATAGCAAGAGTGAGCCTGATATGGCCGTGCAATATGTAACACAGAGAATGGAAAAGGCAGGTGCCATCTCTGGGCATGGAAACCACTCAGTAATCACCTCGATAGACATGTTAATGCGGGTATGGTTGGAATGATAAAGGAAATGGGTACCTGAACAATGTAAAGTAAAATACCTACACAATAACTATAATCGTAATAAATGAACAATAAAACAGCGGAGAAGCCGTGGATTAAATAAAAAGGCTGTAGTTATCAGCAGGGATACGTGAATCCAGTGGTGAAACAAGGAAGGGAATGAAGAGACTGGAGCGACGGACGGCCTTATATAGGCAGGCAGCCAACAACGTGGGAAAAACTAAATACCTCAAAATCTAAAAAATGCTTTGATTAATTTGACTGAAATTTGGTGACATTATAGGGGAAAAAAACTATCCAGCCGACATTTTTTTATATGTCAATATTTTTCAACAATAATGCTGTAGTGAGTGGACTATTTTAAGGCACCCTGCCTTTTTTCCACTTACCAAAGACAAGTTCGGCTGCCAATCGAATTCCACCAGTACAACAGGATTATTCACCAATGGCACGGACAGACAAGTTAATAAGCAGAAGTGACATGGCAAAAGAGGCAGGATGATATGTGCCATAAGCTTTGAAATGGAAGAAGTAAGGTTCACCAAAGCTAAAGTAAGATGTGGTTAGTAAGTGTGCTATGCACTTTTTTTTTTTGTTCTTTATTTTGCCTTATACAATTTCTTGTATTAGGAATTTGCTAGTTTTCGCATACCCCTTGGGGTCAGAGCACAGGGTCAGCCATTGTACAGCACCCCTGGAGCAATTGAAGATTAAGGGCCTTGCTCAAGAGCCCAGCAGAGTAGGATCTCTTTTGAAAGTAATGGGGATTCGAACCGGTAACCTTCTGGATACCAGCGCAGATCCATGGACAGAGAGAGAGAGAAAAATGTAGGAGGAGTTGGACTGCTCGTGCTCAAGACAAGCCGTTACCCACTGCGCTAGTGCAGTTCAGAAGAGTGAGGGGAGTGACACTGCACAATACAGGTCAAACCATTTTTATAGGCAAGTCCTATACATGTGCAGAACACCAAGGTGGCCCATTCCTCAATTCCACATTGACTTATTATGGAGAACATCAACGTTAAAACTCCCATGTAACGGTGCAATATTTATATTTTGGATAAAAAATACTAGCACCTACACTGTACATATAGATCACAATATTATTATTTTTTATATATATAAGGTGAAATTTGGGACTCATTTCATTCTTCACAATACATACACCAAATACTGAAATGCTTATGCTTTGTACAGAAATCAGTACACAATATAGTAAAACACAGACTATATACTGAAACATATACAGTACATTAAATAGTGAGATTTTGTCTCAAACACAATATATTGAAATGTTTACACTGTATACTGAAACAAATACATTATCCGTTTTGTTAATAAATAGTCAACAAACTTTATTCACTTTGCCAGTGTTTGTGAAAATACCCGCAACATATGTCGATATTTTGCCTCATACACTATATACAAACAATTACTAGCTAGACCATAAAAGAATCAAGAAAGTTGTGAGTGTGTGTGTTTTATTCTGTAAACTTCCTGACGAGCAAAATGTAGGTGTGAGCTTTACTCCAACTAACACTGTGATTGAAGATATACTGAAAACCTCATGACACATACAGTATTATTCTATTCTTAACACAGAAAAATGTGTTCATTGGTATTTAACAAACAGGTTACATTAAACACAGATTTATATTCCATTGTCTTTTCAAATGCAATACTATTACCCAAACTGCTTAATCTAAGTCTTGGCCTCCAAGCTCAAGCACGTGTTGGGGTAGAGTGGCGCATTTCAGTAATACTGTAATGATTTCAAGATGCTGTGTCTTTGCTTTAATATATAATACATGCATTTCAAACATTTAATTCAATATTTAGGCAACCTAACTATGCAGCCTGTAAGTGTCACTGGTTTCATAGTAAGTTAAAGTAGTGTTACCACTTTATTGTTTTGCTATGGAAAAAACAAAAAAAAATTGATGCTTAAACATAAAACTGACAAAAACATGAAAAGTAATGCTTGAGTGAGTGATGTGAAGAAATTAAAATCATTAACTAATAAAAGAAATAAATAATAATAGTAATCCACCCATTTAATTTCTAAACCCGTTTTATCCTGAGCAGAGCCATGGGGAAGCTGGAACCTATCCCAGCAAGCATAGGGTGCATGGCAAATGGACATAAATATTCAAAACTCTCATTATTACTACTGATCACTCATTTTATTTCAGCCTTGCACTGATCAACAAAAGCCAAAGTCAGTCACTAGAAAAGTCAGGAATTTGCAGCAGGAATGTTTTATTCATAACCAACTGCATGTGGCACGTTCAAGACTAAGTATCTCCTGTGAGTTACAGTGATGGATTTGCCTCTGGCATAAAAAAAAAACCTCTACAAATATTATATGCAAAAAAGTACTTAAGTAGGCACATTGTACTTATGTACTTATGATATATCCAAATAACTCACAGCACTATATCCTAGGCCACATAACACAGCTAGTATACTAATACAGGGAAAAGTGCTTTCATTTCTACTAAACTTCTCTTACAGTATATAGAAGGTTCGGCTTTGGCCTAAAGGTATTGAAGATAACATATACCTCTGAATCCTTGGTTATTTATTTTTTAGAAAATTATGGTTAAGACAAATCATTTGATCACCCTAAACAAACCAGGGAGGGACCTAACAAAAATTAGTGAGGAAAATGATACAAAACAGTATATCCACTAAACTGTTCTTCCAGATTTGTTCCTGCATTCACTTATTTCTTAAACCTAATTTTTCTTTTGCAGAAATGTACAAACATAACATCATGCTGCACAAAGATATCATGAATTAAAAAACAACTCCACAGCATACAATATTCACAGCTCATGTCAAACATTTACGTACTTGGCGTTTATGTAGCATAAAGCCTTACTGTTGCTATGGAAAATCCACAGTTCTCTGCCTTTGTGGTTTCTGACACAAATATTAGATTATCACATTGCTCCATATGCTCATGAAAAACATGGCCCAGTGCAAAACAAAAGCAATAACAACCTGCTGGGAATATTTTGGCATGCATCTACTAAAAGCATTACAACATTATTATAATGACATAGACAGGAAATGATTATTTAAATGTAATTTGAGTTTCCCTGCCCTGTGTCAACTTTTGAGGAACTGCGAAGGTACAAGAGGTCCAGATTCTTTTCTGTTTAGGAGCAGCATATTGTTTAACTGAGATATTCTGGAGAACGCCCAGCCTTTTGTGTAAAATCCTTGCATCTGCTCAAGTTGTCAGACTTTCCACTTGCTCAAATACTGGCCACTAGGGAGTGGGGTTTGGAAAGTGGCCTAGAACCCCTTTTATAAGAAAAAAGAACAGAAAAAAGTGCATCGCTCTTTCAAAATCAAACCAAAGTAGTACAATTCTGAAGACTTCTGAATTAACATAAAAGCAGCTAGGTTGGTGAAATTCAATCCTGAACTTTATCAGCTAATTGCAAATTCAGATATTTATGTTATAGAGGACCACTTAAATTATTTAAGGAGTAATACAGTTTTTGGATACAAATGAAATTCACTTTTTTTGATTTACAGCATTATCCAATAGGCCTCACTGAGCCACTGCACTTCACTACATTCACATTTTTCAGCTCATCTTCTTCTGCTGCACACGTCATCCCTGTAACTGTAAATTGATCTGGCAGCTTAGTGACAGATCTCCTACACAATTCCCAGAAATCAATTTCCAGTTTTAGGAAGCATGACTTGCATTACATTGGGAGGCAAAAAGTTTTTTCAGTTGGGTGTTGTGGTGGCAGAATGATAGGCTGCGGCCTCAAAGCTCTAGACGTTTGAATTCAGGACCAATCACTATCTGTATGGAGTTTGCACAATCTTTTGTGTTTAAAAATCTGTTTGCACAGATTTTGCAACAAGTTATTCTGTTCTGAAGGGGACAGAGAAACACCACCCATTAAAAGATGGAACTAAAATGGCCATATTTTGGGATGTAAATACAGAGAGTCAGAAGTCATCTGTATTTATCAACTTAGATGGAGTGTACGCAATAGTCATTTAGCAAATTAGAACAACAAATATATTCATCAGTTAAGTGAAAACATAAACAACTTGTAAACAATCACATTTCTTGGTAAACAACTCTATCCTGGAGATTTAACTGAGGAAGGAGATTTAAATGAAGCCCATGACAAATAGTTCTAAAAAGATAAAAAACTTGAAGAACATGCAAAAACTTAACATTGTGGCCAGAACAAGTCCCTCAACTTTCTTTTAGCTGGCACAGGTTGACTTAGGAATCCTCTATGTCAAGTATCTTTTACTATAAACTTGCCTCAGTTTTATTTGCTTATAATAATGTTTGGTAGATAAAGCTTTTTCTAGCAAACATTATTATATAACCTGCTTGATTTTTTCAATATCATATCATTTCTTAATATTTTCTAAAAGAATAGAACCAAAAGGATAAACTATAATGTGCCCAATTTTTAATTAGAAAAGGCAATTCATGCACAAAACACTCTGATATACCTATAACATAAAAGTTAAGTCAATTTGCAAGCATGGAAAAGCCTAACATGAATGTGTCCTGAAACTGAGTAGCTACATTGTGAATAAACCACCTACAGTCAGGTCCATAAGTATTTGTATAGTGACCCGATTTTCTTAATTTTAGCTCTGTATGCCATCACAAAGGATTTGAAATAAAGCAATCATTATATGATTGAAGTGTAGACTTTCAGCTTTAATTTAAGGGTTTACCAAAAATATCTTATGAGCCTTTTAGGAATGACAGACATTTTAATACATGGTCCCACTATTTTCAGGGGCTCAACAGTATTTTGACATTTGACTGACAAATCTGTTCCATAGCTCATTGTTTCATTGAACATTAAGCAGGTAAAAGGTCTGGAATCAATTTCAAGTGTGGAATTTGCATTGGGAAGTTGTCACTGTGAGCTCTCAATATGAGGTTCAAACAGCTGTCCATGCAAGTAAAAAAAAAACAGTCCATCATTATATAAACAATTTAGAAAGACAGCAGAAACACAAGCAGTGGTCAAGTAAATCATTTGGAACACTCTTAAAAAGAAGCAATGCACTGGTGAATTCAGCAACTACAGTAGGCCTGGACAATCGATGATTGCAGAATTCTCTGCAAGTGAAGAAAAACCCCTTCATAAAATGTAGCCAAATCAAAAATATTCTCTTGGAGGTAGACCTACCATTGCCAAAGTATACAATCAAGAAAAAACAAAGGTAAATATAAAGTGCAAACCACTGATAAACTTCAAGCATAGAAAGAGTAGATTAGACTTTGCCAGAAAACATGTGTTAAAAGCTTGTCCAGTTTTGGAACAATTTTCTCTGGACAAAGGAAACTAAGATCAATATATACCAGAATGACGGAAAGAGAAGAATATGTAGAAGAGAAGAAAGGCTCATGATCCTATTCATACCACATCATCTATGAAACATGGTGGAGGTAGTATTAAGGTATGGGCATGCCTGACTGACAATGGAAGTTGGTCAGTTGGGTTTATTGATAATATGACTTCTGGCAGAAGTAGCAGGATGCTTTTTTTTAATTTATTAAAAGTAACATTCCATACAAACAAGTCAAACTTAACAAAACTAAATTCAATTCAATTCAAACCCCACCCAAAAGAAAGAGAGGAATTCCAACAGACAGAGTACAGAGTAAAACTTTAAGAGTAGAATAGAGAGAACAAAATAATTTTCCCCAATATAAAAAGTGGCGGGCTGAGATCCTTCAAGTTGAGAAAGATAAGTCTACATGTTAGTAGTGAAGTTAAGGCAATTACAGTTTGTTTGTCCTTCTCCACTTTAAGCCCATCTGGGAGTACACCGAACACAGCTGTTAATGGATTAGGAGTGATTGTGACACCAAGGCTGTCTGAGAGGCATTTAAAGATTTTGGTTCGGAATGATGTTAATTTGGTACATGCCCCAAACAAGTGACCTAGTGAAGCTGGAGTTTGATTGCAAAGTGCACAGGTTAGATCTTTCCCTGGAAACAGTTTGGACAACTTGAAATGAGATAGATGTGCTTGATATAAGATTTTAAAGTTGAATAATTGCATGCTTTACACAAACGGAGCTAGACTGAATTCTGTACATGGCTGCCTTCAATTCCTCTTCTGAAATGTCGAGCAAGGGATCCTTGTTGGGAGTTGACTCACACCTGGTGGCATGGATTGTGGACTATCTTACAGACAGACCTCAATATGTGCATCTTGGGAATTGCAGGTCTGACATTGTGGTCAGCAACACAGGGCGCCGCAGGGGACTGTACTTTCTCCGGTCCTGTGCAATCTATATACATCAGACTTCCAATATGACTCGGAGTCCTGCCACGTGCAAAAGTTGGCTGATGACACTGCTATTGTGGGCTGCATCAGGAGTGGGCAGGAGGAGGAGTACAGGAAGCTAATCAAAGACTTTGTTAAATGGTGCAAACCACTTACACCTTAACACCAGCAAGACCAAGGAGCTGGTGGTGGATTTTAGGAGGCCCAGGCCCCTCATGGACCCTGTGATCATCAGAGGTGACTGTGTGCAAAGGGTGCAGACCTATAAATATCTGGGAGTGAAGCTAGATGACAAATTGGACTGGACTGCCAATACTGATGCTCTATGTAAGAAAGGTCAGAGCCGACTATACTTTCTTAGAAGGTTGGCGTCCTTCAACATCTGCAATAAGATGCTGCAGATGTTCTACCAGACGGTTGTTGCAAGTGCCCTCTTCTACGCGGTGGTGTGCTGGGGAGGCAGCATACAGATGAAAGACGCCTCACGCCTGGACAAACTTGTTAAGTAGGAGTAAAGTTGGACAGTTTAACATTTGTGGCAGAGTGACGGGCATTAAGCAAACTCCTGTCAATCATGAAGAATCCACTGAACAGTGTCATTTCCAGACAGAGGAGTAGCTTCAGTGACAGACTTTTGTCACTGTCCTGCTCCACTGACAGACTGAGGAGATCGTTCCTCCCTCATACTATGCGACTCTTCAATTCCATCCGGGGGAGTAAATGCTAACATTACTCAAAGTTATTGTCTGCTTTTACATGCATTTTTATTACTATTTAATTTAATATTGTTTTTTGTATCAGTATCCTGCTGCTGGATTATGTGAATTTTCCCTTGGGATTAATAAAGTATCTATCTATCTTTTCCCAATGTACTCCGAGATCTTTGAAAGGAAGGGACTTTAAAATGTTTTATATATTATATAAATGCTGTCTGTGTCTTCAAGACTGATCAATATTTCTTCTGGAATAGAAACAGGTGTGAGATAAGGAAAATTAAGCAGATTTTGTTTAACAATGTCTCTGATTTGGAAATAGTGGAAAAACTGTGTTGATGGGAAGCTAAATTTGGAGTGTAATTGTTTGTAGGAGGCAAAGAAATTATCTAATTTAAATGATTAAATGATTTAATCCCATAGGTTCTGTAAACATTAAAAATTGCGTACTTTTGAGAGGGTGGAAAAAGATGTTTATTGTGTAGAGATACCACAGATAAAACGCTCTCTATCTTGAAGTGCTTCATACACTGGTTCCATATTCTGAGTGAATGATGGACAATTAGGTTGTTGTATTTACTGGGGAACAAAGCAAGGAATATAAATAAATACTGCAGGATTTTATTTCTGTTGCAAACCAAGCTTGTGTATATCCAGGTTTTTATAGCTTGTGTATTTGCTGCCCAGTACCAAAACTGAAAGTTAGGTAGAGCCATGCCACCTTCTGTTTTAGATTGTTGTAGGATCATACTTTGGATGTGTGAATGTTTTAAATTCCAAATAAATGAGGTTATGAGTGAATCTAATTTCTTAAAAAAAGATTTGTTAATATATAAGGGGGTGATTTGAAATAGAAAAAGAAGCTTGGCAATGTTAATTCTCCCTGCTAAAGTAAGATGGAGGATAGACCATCTACTTGGTTAAGGTTTTCCCAGCAGACAGCAAAGTTATGTTGAAAAATAACTTTATATTTACTTGTAATGTTTAACCCTAGTTATTTAAACTGATCTATGATGATACAAGAGAAGGTGTCCAATCTAATGCTATGTGCTAGAGAGTTCACTGGAAAAATACACATTTATTCAAATTAATTTTGAGTCCAGTTATCTTGAAATTCGCCCAGTGCTGTTAGGACAGCAGGCACAGAATTATGTGGATCTGATAGATTCAGAATCATACCATTTGCATATAATGATATTTTCTGTTCAATTCCTTCTCTGATAATCCTCTTTATCTCAGATGCTTTTCGAAAGTGAACAGCCAATGGCTTAATGGCGATTGCAAATAGCAGGGGTGAGAGTGGGCATCCTTGTTTAGTACCATGTTCTAGTCTGAAGGAGTCTGAAATAATGTTGTTAATACAAGCAGGATAAATTCAGAAGTTTATAGGGCTATACTAACTGCTCAGATTCAGCCAATTGCTGTAAAACTGATAGGACAAAGCTTCACAATACAGACGGACAATGAACAAAAACATACTGCAAATGCAAACCAAGTGCTTTTCAATGTAAGGTTGTTGAAGATTCTTCAAAGGCCAAAGCAATCAACTGACCACAATCCAATACTGTTTCACTTACTGAAGACAAAACTGATGACAGAATGTCCAACGAACAAGCAGCAACTGAATACAGTTGCAGTAAAGGCCTGGCAAAGTATCACTAGGGCGGAAAACCAGCACTTGGCAGTCATTGACTGTAAAAGGATGTTCAATCAAATATTGAAAATGATTATTATATTTATGGTTATGTTTGTCTAAATACCCTTGAGCCGCTGAAAACAGAGCAACCATGTATAAAAATTTCTGTCATTCCTAAATGGCTCATAAAATATTTTTGGTAAACCCCTTATGATTGCTTTATTTCAAATCCATTGTGGTGGTGTACATTGCCAAAATTATGAAAATTGTGTTGCTCTCCAAATACTTATTAACTTGACTGTATAATAGTGCAAATGGATTAAGCAGGTTTTAAAAATAGAATGATGTTACACCACCACAGGTTTATTAAGGCTTTTTTCCCCAGAGTTCAAAGACTTTAGGCACTGTATTTTCTCTCCTTGCTTCTTCTGAAACCATCAGAGAAGTGCTAACATGAAAGGTTTAACTGAGCATGATCATAAAATGTTCAATCATTCATGTAGAAACCAACGTCTAAACACATTAAGACAGCATCATGATAGTTAAGTAGTTCTTAAATCTCATGATATCTGTTATACTGAACTTCAAAGACTTAGAAAGTGGCGTTATGTAAAGTAGGCAGTTACCCCACCGTTGTGAAAACTGCATACCAATGAGGCTGTGTGCCAGAAGGAAAACCAGAGAAACATTAATTGCACATGCTAGAGGCTACATATGAGTGTTCCTTCCATTTTAATATAATGAGATTATTACTCACTTACATAAATCTGTACCCAATAACAGTAAATTTAACCAAATTATACTAAGGTTCTCTATTAACATCCATGATTAAAGCACAAATGTTAAAACAGTAGCTTGTTTAGTTTTTAAAGCAGTCTTCCAGTATTAAAAAGTTAATAATATTTTACAGTAATTTATGAAAGGTAACAAAAGTAACCAAAAGTTTTAAAATCTCAGTAAAACATTCAGACACAGGTAAGATAGTTGCTTCACTTGCTATATACCACTTAGACATAGGAATTCTTACATGCACTAGTTCAGAATTATTTAACCAAAAATAAGAATAAAAACGTACAAAGAAAGCAGAGTCGCCTCAAAATATAAACAATGTATGCTGTCTGTATAAAATGTGTTCAGCCCGCCTTAAATCATATTTATTTGACACTGTGGCTGGAGCTTGTCTTTTGAACCATTAGTTACTACTGTACTCTTTACAAAATGATATTGTTTGTTTATTAAAGAATGCTATTTTTTGTAATAATATTCAAACATACATAAGCTTTCTTTGTCTCACAGTAGACAGAGTTCAAATTTCATCTCACTGACACTTCATTTGAGGCCTGAATGTTGTCTTTTGTGTCCTTCTGATCTGCTCTTTTTCTGCATATATCACCACCCAAATGCGCATGCTAGGTTGATGTCTGAATTAAAATTGGCTCCAGAACATCTACTGTAATGAACTGCAATCACCCCACCTAGAGTAGACTGTTGCTTAATGTTCAAGGCTAAGGGAAAAGGGTCCAGCTCCTCACAAGCCTGAAATTCAACTTTGTGCACCTAGTGAAAAAAATGGATGGACAGATGGGTAAACACTTACCAATGAATGTGATGTGCCTTGGTGGAACTTTCAGAACTCTAAAGCAAATACCCAAATCATACATTTAACCTTTAGACATATTGTCTTATTATTACTAAGTAAATCCCATAGGCAAACTCAAGTGTGTTAATTGGCTATGTCAAGTAATTATTGCTATGTCAGCTAACAGAGTAAGCACATTTCACCAGTGATTTATTTCAATACAGCAAAGAGACATGTGAGGGAAGAAAAACATCAAGCAACAATGATCCTACACATAATAAAAAAAAGTATTTAGACATTGTTTGATTAAAGATGCTATTATAAAAACAGGAGGCCATTCAATAAATCAATTGTATAGACAAGCTATGTTTTCAGGTTCACCTTCATCAGCTGTAGCAGTGAGCATTTAGTTTACTTGTAACACAAGACAGTTTTAAGAAAAATGAAGGACTTTATGTTTTAGTCCATGCCAAGTGAAACATGTATTCAGACACTCCCATCTAATCTTCTCATAGACTTAGATGATTAAGAGTGTAGAAGGCAACAAGGCAAACAAAATACTTGAATTAAAATTATAACTTTTATTTTAGTTATGGGAATTATCTTACAAATAAAATTTCACAAGGATCAAGTTGGCATTTATTTATAATTGTACTGTGGCAATATGTTTGTATTTGCCTATTGCATGAACACTTATATCTCCCCAAAAGCTTCTTAGATTTCTAGGAATGGATTATCTCTAACAACAAGTTCAACACTTTACATGCTCTCAGGTTTGAAAAAAATGTAACATTTAAATATTTAAAAATAAAATTCAAAAAGGTCGTATTCATCAGATTCTAGTTTCTTAAAAAATTATGTAAGAAGCCCTATCAACACTTTACCTTCATCCCACCATTAGCCCCTGTAACTTTTTCCTAAATCCTATTCCCACTCTTTTATCTTTCCTGGGGAAGCTGTGGACTAATTAACAGTAAAGTTTAGGCTGCTGGGGCCTCTTCTGAAATACATCAAGTGCAAGTTCATTTCCTCAAGGAAGGAAATGTCAGCAATGGGATATAAAAGGAGCCAATTAAAAAGCCAAAATGATAAGCTGCATAAAGCAAAGCTTTAATGTTTTTTACTATACTGATGTGAACAGAAAATTAACTTCTACTTCTTACATTAAGAACAGAAAGCAACAAAAACTGACAAACAACCAGTTAGTTAGCTAACCAATTGGTCATGCCAAACTAAATGGTTTTCTCTTATTTCTTATGTTTTAACAACTGTATAGTAGTTGCTGTACATTCACAACAGCGTAGAAAAGGAAAACTACAAAACCAACACAGAAAGGTTTTTTATTATTATGTTTTATTAATAGATTTATTTTAATTAATTTCATTAAATGACAGTTCATTTTTCCATGGAGAAGACAATCACAACAAATGAAGAGTTCAATAACCGCTCATAAAATAAAATACCATATAAAAAATGTTCTACTGCTGCCAATTAGCGGCCCCTGTCTTCTCACACTAACAAGAATAGCACCTTTTGTTAGCCCTTCTATCTAGTACTTTTCCCCATTCCGTCAGGGGGTACATACATATAAAGTAACAGCTTTACAAGGATATTTTTTTTTATTTCTTTTACCAATATAAGGACACAGAAATCAAGCATTCTGTCACATTATTAAAAAAAAAAAAAGTCGGGAGTGGTCTCTCAGATATGGGGATAGATATTTGAGAAGTAAACCACATTGTGTACATTAAAGAACAATCAACAACAAATAAAATCAAATTAATTATATATTGAACGATTATTATAAAAGTAAAATTGAATAAATCTGGCTCTGCAGCTGCATGAATAAAAGGTAAAGTACCACTTTAGAAAACTATGTTTTGTACCTAAAACTTCTGCGTAAAACTTGGTTGACCTAAGTGAAGGCGTACTCAAGTTATCGTGTTTACATACACACAGATATAAATCCAAAAATGGTATTTTCATACTCTGGGATGTTGAAAACGTTTAAATACATCAAAATCTTGAAATGGAATTTTTGGAATATTCCAATACTTTCTCATATACGAAGTATATGGTAAGACAGGGAGGTCTAAAATGTCGAGGTTCATCAAAAACTTGACATCAAATCTTTGGACAATTACAAAACTTTCCCTATACAGTACTGTACTTCATATATGAGAAAGTAAAAAGTCACCTCTCAAAAGCTGTATACAGATAAAGTTACAGCTATCTAAAAAAAAAAGTATGTCAACCCATGAATGGACGAAATACTCCAATGCCTAACCTATTTCAAATGAAAATGCCATTATATAAAACATACTGGAAAACTAATCATGTTTGGAGTTACAGATTCAAGCTACATTGATCACATACTCTGATTCATAATAGCAAGTCAAATTATATTTCTCCTGAAAAGTGAAATGTACAGAATGAGTTCCTAATTGAATTCCAAGAACTCTGTTCCTTTAATAGATGTCTTCACTTCTGTACCTTATTTGACATACAAAATATTTGTTATTCATAATTGCTTTAGATAGACAACAATATTCAAATCTTCTTAGTTCAGGCACAACCTCAGGCAGCCGGGAACCAACACTGGACATAATAATACACTGTAGCATTCTCAAACTTACTTAATCCAAATTGGTGACACAAGGGCCAAAGGCTATCCTAGTAGCAACATGTGCAAGTCAAGAACCAATCCTGAATAATGCCCACTCATATATGCATCCACAATCACACTGGACAACCTGGAATTGTCAGTGAACTTGTATCCTTATAATGTGGGAAGAAAGATACAGAGAATCTGCAAACTGCTCACATGCAGCATCTGAACTAAAAATTAAACTGGGGATTTTGGATCTGTGATGAAGCAATACTAATGGTCATGCTGCTCCCAAAAAAACATATTAGTTACAAAAACAACAAACACTTGCCCCTTGTAAGTGACTGCATGCATGTGCCCTGTGACAGTTTAGCACCCTGTCCAGAGCAACATCCTGCTTGGTTGAAGAGGCAGGCACCTGCCCCTTTTGACCCTGAAGTTGATTTAGGTTAATTAGATATTGGATGGAAGGTTGAAAACAAGTAGATATATATATATATATATATATATATATATATATATATATATATATATATATATATATATATATATATATATATATATATATATATATATATATATATATATATATATATATATATATATATATATATATATATTATAAATGGCAGACCACAACATCAATAAAAGATAATGTTACAAATATTTGCAAAATGTCCTAATATACAAATTAGATCTCCTGAAACACCAAAAATGTAAAACTGAACTCCTTACAGGGGCACTGTATCACATACAACGATAAAACTTAAATCTGCAGTGCATGAGTGGCAAATCTAAAAAATTTCTTTACTATTCATTAGCTCTTGCAATTATATTTTATTTATAATTCCTGTCCACACAAATCTGCATATTGAATATCTTTCTTCTCAAGTTCTAACAAATCCTACTTTTATGTTTCAAAGGTTATTAAAGCCACATGACAGTAGAGCATGAGGTCTACTGCTTATTCTGCAGAGTTCTGCATATCACTTCAAAACATATGCTTCCTGAATCACTAGTAAGATTAAGTGGTGGCAGCAAATTAAACAGGTTTAAATTTGACCATGTGAGCTGAATACCAAAGTACTGTAGAACATTTAGACGCCAGCTGAGAATAAAAGCACTGAGTTGAAATGCTTTGCCAGTTGAGGGTAGAGCAAAAGATAAAGCTGAATTCTGAACCACAGCTAAAATGACAAATAATACCGACTGTCTGACAGACTTGCAACTTCTCCTGAACTTTACTGTCTGAATACAAGACTACTGCTGCTGGAAAAACACTTTGTGGTGAATTCTGCGGTCACTAAAGTAATGCTTTGTCAGCTGACTGCAGAAACTTGTCTACAGCAGATGCAGAATGATTGAGGGCTGTTTAGTAGTACATGGCTGCATATTTCATCTAAACATAATTTGATTTTCTATATATAAACCTGCTGGTCAATGATCATGTTTACTGTTCATCCCCACATTACCTTAATTTAATATAGATGCTCCCAGCCTAAACTTTCTTATGACAATCGACAATCATTATTCTAGCATGTAAACAAAGGTATGGGTTGGTTTGTTTGTAATGCTTTGTCATAATGATGAGTCTAGTCAGGTCATACGAGTTCAGCAAACAGAACCTATCTGAAAAGAAAGGTCACAGACTATATAGTGATGCTAAGAAACTATTTTACATGGCAAAACCAAATAAAACATGTAATTTGGTGCAATATTTTTACTCTGCATATATTAGCAGATAGGATGTCCAGTGGTGAAGTGGTTTGTGCTTCTGGCTAATAGGTTTTCTCGGGGTACTTCAGTTTTCCTCCCACACCTCTAAAACATATATGTTAAGCTGACTGGCTATTATGGATTAGCTAGCAATGGGTTAGCACCCTGTCCTGGGTGTGGTTCTACTTTGTAACAGTTGCTGCCATAATAGGCTACAATCCTAAAACCCTGAACTATATTAAAAACTGCACTGGTGAACTCAGCAACGCAAAAAGTCCTGGTAGTCCACGGAAGACAACAGTGGTGGATGATCGCAGAATCATTTCCATGGTGAAGAGAAACCCCTTCACAACAGCCAACTAAGTGAACAACACTCTCCTGGGGGTAGGCATATCAATATCCAAGTCTACCATAAAGAGAAGACTGCATGAAAGTAAATACAGAGGTTGCACTGCAAGGTGCAAGCCACTCATTAGCCTCAAGAAAAGAAAGGCTATATTGGACTTTGCTAAAGAACATCTAAAAGGCCAGCACAGTTCTGATAAAACATTCTTTGGACAGATGAAACGAAGATCAACCTCTACCAGAATGATGGCAAAAAAAAAGTTTGGAGAAGGCGTGGAACAGCTCATTATCCAAAGCATACCACATCATCTGTAAAACACAGTGGAGGCAGTGTGATGGTTTGGGCGTGCATGGCTGCCAGTGGTACTGGGACACTAGTGTTTATTGATGATATGATGCAGGACAGAAGCAGCTGAATGAATTCTGAGGTGTTCAGAGACATACTGTCTGCTCAAATCCAGCTAAATGCAGTCAAATTGATTGGACGGTGTTTCATGATACAGATGGACAATGACCCAAAACATACAGCCAAAGCAACCCAGGAGTTTATTAAAGCAAAGAAGTGGAAAATTCTTGAATGGCCAAGTCAGTCACCTGATCTTAACCCAATTGAGCATGTATTTCACTTGTTGAAGACTAAACTTCAGACAGAAAGACCCTCAAACAAACAGCAACTGAGAGCCGCTGCAGTAAAGGCCTGGCAGAGCATTAAAAAGGAGGAAACCCAGCATCTGGTGATGTCCAAGAGTTCCAAGACTTCAGGCTGTCATTGCCAGCAAAGGGTTTTCAACCAAGTATTAGAAATGAACATTTTATTTCAAGTTATTTAATTTGTCCAATTACTTTTGAGCCCCTGAAATGAAGGGATTGTGTTAAAAACATACTTTAGTTCCCTCACATTTTTATGCAATTGTTTTGTTCAGCCCACTGAATTAAAACTGAAAGTCTGTACTTCAACTGCATCTGAGTTGGTTAATTTAAAATTCATTGTGGTAATGTACGGAACCAAAATTAGAAAAAAGTTGTCTCTGTCCAAATATTTATGGACCTAACTGTATGCATATATTGTAAATTCCACAGTTCAGGCTGGTGGTGTAATGGTGTGGGGGATATTTTCTTGACACACTCATTTAAATGCCACGGCCTACCTGAGTATTGTTGTTGACCAGGTCCATCTCTTTATGATCGCACAGTACCCATCTTCTGATGGTTGCTTCCATGTCAGCCATGTCAGTTCAAATCATCTCAAACTGGTTTCTTAAACTTGACAGTGAATTCTCTGTACTCAAATGGCCTCCACAGTCACCAGATCTCAATCCAATAGAACACCTTTGGGATGGGGTGGAACGGGTGATTTGCATCATGAATGTGCAGCTCATAAATCTGCAGCAACTGCATGATGCAATCATTTCAATATGGACCAAAATTCCGGAGGAATGTTTCCAGCAACTCGCTAAATCTATGCCACAAAGAATTATGGTAAAAGGGGTCAACCCAGTACTAGCAAGGTGTACCTAATAAAGCAGCCAGTGAATGTATGTGTGGAAATAAAACTGTCAATGTCAAACAGTGTAGACCATTCATAAATTTGTTTTTGTACACTCTCATATATCTACCTGTAGCCTAACCCAAATTTATAGAAGACAAAAGATTTGGAGTAATTTGTGTTAATATACTGAACCTTAAGCAAGAGCAAAACTAAATCAAGCTGAAAGAATACTTGACCAGTCTATCATAAAACTAGATATTTTCCACATGAAACCAATCCTGCCATCCCAAAACCACCAAGTACAGATCCCTAAAATCATTATATGAGCAAACGCACCTGCACACAAAATACTGCTGAAATTGAAGTGTAGCAAAGACAAACTGTGCTGCAAGTAGGTGGGTGGGAGGATGTCTGAACAGCACCAAAATTAAAACTGCAGACTTAGATCCACAGACCAAAAGAACAAACTGATTTACTACATTTATAAACATTCACAATTTCAAATTATAAAAATAAAGCCTGTGGAGCTAAAAATCCTAACTTAAGCTCTACAAACAGTCTTAAAAGAATTAAAGTCATTCCCACCAGGGTTTAAATAAGAGTATATATGCTGAAGTACTGCATACACTTAAATGATATAAATGCACATTCAATCCATGTAAAGTATTTTATTGCTTTCATTTATCCATTTCTAAATCTGCCAGATCAAATTCACAGATGTAGATGACAGGAGCTACACAGGTAACATCACATGCAAGACAGGAACTCTCTCCAGATGGAGCAACGTTTTTGCACTACAGCCTCAGAGCATCGGTGTCTTGGGTTTAAATACCAGTCTGTGAACTGTCATGTGTGGGTCAGCAAATGTCTGTAAATGTATTTGAATCTGAGTATCAGTGTACCATGTCATGGACTGGCACCTCTTAATACAGAGTTGTTTCCCAGCTTTTATTCAGAGATAGGCACCAACAACTCCCTGTGACCTTGGACTTGATGCACTGGTTTAAATATGAATGGAAGTTCAGATGGCCATCTGTTTGACACCACTGGCACTAACTACATCTTTACAAACCCCACCAAAAAGGTGCTCATCACAAAATATAAATAATTGAAGGATGTAAATCTGTCACACAAAATTTAAAAATTGACTTTCTTGGGAAGTCCAACTGTGACCACTTGCTGTTATAGCAGACTGACACCACAGACAGCACATGACTACAAATCTGAAAAGGAAGAATATGGATATAATGGTCACCGTGCCTCCATTGGATTTTTGCCTTCAGTTTACTGAGAGCCAAAGCAACATGTAAAAGTCTGTCTTTTACTCTGCAATGTAGCTGATAGGTTTGAATGGATTGTTCACAATGAGCAAAGTGTTTAAAATAAAATTATGATTTACACAGGTCCTGACATAGTGTACTTTACAACCTGGTGGAGCAGAGTTCAATCAGTTTATTTTATACAGCAACAAAGAGTCTTAAAAATGTACAATGCCTGCTTACAACTGAAAGGAGTAGCAATGCCATATCGAAAACAATAATGCTTTAAAGAAACTCCACCTTTCCAGAGAGGGGGAGGAAAAAGCATCCACTAAAAGAGCACACGGCTATTGCAAAAAGTGCTATTTAAGAACACTATACATTTATCCATATGCTTTAGAGAGTCTGCATAATTGACTAAAATTGATTGCTCTTCATAGAGGCTTTCCTCCCCCACTTTTCCTCTCCCATGTAATACCAGTTTCTTACAAAGCCTGGAGAAGGAGTGGAGACCATGTATGAACAGGTAAAAAACTGATCTGTTAATATTTACCAGGGCCGAGTGCACCCATGTCCCGGAGTCTCCCCTGCTCAGAAGTTGTGTTGCCTGCTCCAGTGCATTCTGATCTGGTTGACTCTTGCAGATATATCCACAATTGCGCTCGAGGACGGTGCGAAGCCCTTCGAAGAGAACGACACTGGTCGTGCAGCCCATTCCAGAGCCGTGCTCAGTTCACAAATCACAAGCCGCATACTCAAGCACCTTCTGGATCAACGCCGGCTGCCTCAGGTTGTACCTACATATCTTTCTGCTCCTGCTGCTCGAGACAGTATGCCTCCCTACCCCCACCGCACTATATATACACATGCAAACTTGATATAAAGGTGATGGAGAAGGATGCAGAGGGCTAGCACAGAACCAAAAGATTTTCAGAAAAAAACTTAACTGCTAAAAAAAAGGACTAATAAAAAAAAAAGTCACCAGTAAGACAAACGAGGCTACATTCAAGCCCTACGACCAAGATGTTTTGCTGCGTTATGCTGGCGGAGATGTTTTTTCAGATCCTCTCTAGAGTCTCGCGTCCTCAATTCAATGATGCTGCAAACATCACTCTACCAGTCTCTGTATCCCTCTGCATGCAGCATTCAGCGCAGCTTTCTCTGCCAGACTCTCCCACTCTTTTTTTCCTCTTCTGTCAGGAGCACGCGCATTGCTTTCCTTGACCCAGTTCTGCCAGCGATTTGCTAGTCTGCCTTCCACTGGGGAAAATGCAGCAGTAGAAGAGAGGGGAGGATGATAAAGAAATATCGACTCTGAAGCGGCAAAGTGGTTTGTGGCTCTGCTGCTATAGAAACCTCACTGTGTGAAGTAGCATCCTTCAAGCTTAAGTCTCAGCCTTGGGACTTTTCCTCTCTGAATATGCATGGCTAATTGTCACAGCAAGCTGGGGGATATTACAGTGGTGCAGTACAAGAATATAAAAAATATAAAGGGTGCAGTTCTTCCCCTTTAGGCAAGTCAGTCAGACTGAATTAATTATGGCTTCACACTCTGAAATGCAGGCATCACTTTCAACTACCCATATTATCACACCAACAGTAATATGACTCAGTGATTTATTCCACTCACACCCAGCACATTGCAAGTTGCCGTCTGCATTCTTGAAATTAATGTATTTATTTTGCATCACAGGTCACCACAATGCTGAACAGGTTCACATTGCTGTTTTGTATCCTCCTGCCACCTAATGGAAAGATTCCTCATTCCTTAGGCTATAGTATTACCAACAAAGTTATTGATTGGTATATTCCTCTTGTTGTTAAAACATTAAGGAAAATATTTTGTCAAATGTAAGAAGAAAACATTTAATTTTTATTTATGTTTTGTATGAATTTCTTATACAGTTATAGTGAATAATTTTTCAAACACACTTTATCACAGTGAGTTGGCACCAACCTTAAATAGACCACTAGTTTATACTGAAAATTAAAATTAAAATGTGGAGTTTCAAGTTAATCTTAATGTTTTGGGAAACCAGATAGGAAATTGGGATATCCTTTGAAATCCAACAAAGCCATAAAAAAATGCATGAGTTTGGCAGATCGAGATAAACATTATACAGCAGCAGTATAATAAATACAGGTAAAATTCTGTTACAACGAATATCTTTACAACACAGTATTTTTATGGTCCATAAAAATCTAAGTCTATAGAAATCTCGTTACTATGAAATACATTCAGCAGATACTTTCATTAAAATGAAGTGCCCAAAAGACCTTGAAATGTCTGAATGAATCATCCACAGAACAGTTAGTTCTGTGGGTTCTGTGGTCGCAGCTCAGTTGTGCACAATGATCCCCAAACAGAAACACTGTAAATTTTTTTTCTTCGAATTTTTCTCATAATGTTTTCTTTTTTTCTGTTTTTGTTTTAGGTGATTGTCAGTGATACCTTTTGCTTATTGCTTTCAACATTTGTAAAACATCCACTAGAATTTAACTCATTGTCACCCTCCTACAGAATCGGCAGACAGGACAAAAACGGTAACAGTTCATATTAGAAAAAAGAAAAAAAATTTACATTTTTGCAGCTCTCGATTGCAGCAAAAAGAAAAAAAGACGTTGTTAGTGAATTTGGAATTTTGCCATAGACACTATCAACTTTCTTGAAAGACCAAGCAATAAAAGAAGAAAAATCTCTGGTTGCAAATGTACGTGACCTGCTGCATTTGAAGACACTGAAAAAGCCGTTTTTATGTGGTTCACTGATGCTTGTTCAAGAAACATTCCTATTAAAGTGCCAGTCATTCAAGAAAATAAACTCTCTTGGCACCTCCCCCAAATGGACAACACACCGAAGAGTGTCCCAAAGAGCGATCACCGCGTCTGTGGAAGACTGTTTATCCATTGCCAGGGCAACAGCAGGCTCACAGCTCTGTTGTGGCTCTTCACCAAAGCAAACAGAAAAAACATTGATGGGTGATGCAAGGTACATTATAAATGCAGATAACAGTATTACTTGGCCATTAACCTAGCCACGACCCTGCCTGACTACTCTGTCCGAGTATAGGGGAGTGGCAGATCACGCTACAATAAATAACCGTGCTGTTCCTGTTTCAAGCTGAATAAAGCTGGTTTTGCTAAAGTACTGAGACTAAGCCTTGTGTTTTGGGGTGCAAGACAGGGACTTATAGCATGACCCCGATCTTTTAGGACTCACTTCTGTGGCGCCTCACTGCACCGCTGTGAGCCTACTGTTGCCCTGCCCCGGCAACGGACAAACAATCTTCCACAGACGCAGCAATCGCACTTCGGGACGCAGTTCAGCGTGTTACCCCGTTGGTTGGGAAGTGGGGGGTTCCCAAAAGAGTTAGAAGCCTCACAATATGAAGAAGAAGAAAAGGAAAATTCAGCTTCTAATTGATAACTGTGCCGCCCACAACATGCTTCTACATTTAGATAATGTTCGAATTGAATTCCTCCCACCCAATTGCACAGCAGTGCTTCAGCCATTGGATTTGGGCATCATTCGCACCCTGAAAGTGTATTATCACAAGGAAACGCTGAGAAAACTTCTCATCAGCATAACTTGTAGACAGAAAATTAAAATTAACGTGAAAGAAGCTACTGAAATGATTGCAAATGCTTGGATGCAAGTTAAAGAAAGCACTATAACAAAAAACTACAGAATCTCATTACAACAAAATTTTCATTACAACTAAATATTTTTTAGGTCCCTGGCAGTTCGTTGTAATGGAATTTTACCTGTATATTAGGAGAGACACCAAACAAAAATTTTTGACTTTTAACATTTTACTAGGGCAGAATGGTGGCGCAGTGGGTAGCACTGCTGCCTCGCAGTTAGGAGACCTGGATTCGCTTCCCAGGTCTTTCCTGCATGGAGTCTGCATGTTCTCCCCATGTCTGCGTGGGTTTTCTCCGGGTACTCCTGTTTACTCCCATAGTCCATAGACATGCGGGTTAGGTGCCTTGGCGATCCTAAATTGTCCTAGTGTGTGCTCGGTGTGTGGATGTGTGTGTGTGTGTGCCCTGCGGTGGGCTGGCGCCTTGCCCGGGGTTTATTTCCTGCCTTGTGCCCTGTGTTGGCTGGGATTGGCTCCAGCAGACCCCCGTGACCCTGTAGTTAGGATATAGCGGGTTGGGAAATGGATAGATGGATTTTACTATGATTAAATGCAAGCAGCAAGATTAACGTCTTTAAAGAAATATTTTATATATATATATTATTTACACCATGCAATTTGTTGTGGTGGCCAAGAATAAAATTTGTATTTTCCAAAACAAGAGCATTACAGTGGCATTCAGCAGATTAAACGTATGATAAAAACATACTCGATAAAACCATTTTCTGTATTTAAAATAATTAATTACAATGAAAGCAAAGGAAAAATAAACAATAGAAAAAAAAAAAAGATTTAACCCCCACACAAATGAGGAACATTTCTGTAATGTTGTGCTTTTCAACTGAAGCCAGGATTCCTGACCAATGAATGAGGGGAAGAGGCAGGTCTTCAAGCTACACATATACAGTGACTGGGCTAAAATCTAAACCCAGGACACTGAAGACATGAGACAGTAGTACTAACCATTATGCTTTCCTACTAAGGAATATATTTTATATTCATAAAGAATCTAAAGAAATACTAAAATAACTGAGCTTAAGGGAGTATTCCTCCCAAAACAATACTTTGCTTAAATGTTACTTAACCCATATACATCATAGTGATGGGCAAAAAAAAAATTTTGATCTCATGTTATTCTTGCAGAAACGAGGTATGAAAGTTTACGATTTAACATTTGCAGTAGGGGGCCAATGCAGTAAAACAACAATCAAAACATTCATTAAACGATCATGAAAAAAATCTCATTACTCGTGCTGCATAATCCACATGCAAAGACACCAGGTTGCTTGTTCACAACATCCAAAGCATGTATTTTCACTAAAAACTTTTAAAATAAACCACTTCCAGAAAGTGTTCTCAAGAATGAAGTGTAAATATGCACACATTCTCCTACTCAATAATGACTGGTATAGCCACAAAGATGGTAAACAGATTCAAAAGTTATATAATGACCTAGTGAGATCAGCATGTAGCGTTCAATGCTATAATTGAATAAAGCACCTGAAACCAGGGTTTAAAGTAGGGATGTTAAAATCCAAGACACTTAGTAAACATTTTATACAAAGAATCAGAAGTGCGTAAACATTTTCACAGAAAACTTAACTTAATAATATCAAATTAGAGCAACTCAAAATAGGCAGATTTAATGTTCGTTTTATTCTTGGTGAATTCTACTGAACACTGGAAGGTCACATAATATGCCTCTAGAATGTCAGGTAGCACGACACAAAGTCTCCACAATTTATTCTATGTTTCATGCTCAAATAGATGGTTGTGCCTAAACATTGGGAGCTGAGGTTTAAGGTGTGCACAAATCATTCTACTGTTTTGTGTTATAATCTCTTTTTCAGGTTTTGTTTACTTGTTGTGCATGCTCACTTGCTTGCTACATGCTGAGATGTACAAAGTGGCTAATAAAGTAGACTGATTCTGCCTTCTTCTCTGTTTTTAACCATTTCAATTTAACTTGAAAAAGGGGAATAAAGTAAAAATGTGAATGGTGGACAGGGTGAACTTTATTCATATAGATATGACCTATTTATGAATCACAGAGTAAGACAGTTTTTAGTTTACATGGAAGTCATCGATCACCCTTATGTCAAAGTAACTGACCATTTGATCAAATCATTTGTGCCCTGTAGGTTTTCTGTTTCGTTCCCACTGTTCAAAAAATACAGTTAGCTTGGTTCCAAAAATGAGTATGCGTCCTGTGATGGGCTATCATTTTCCCTAAGCTTGTCTCCTGCATTATGCTTGCTTACTGCTCATCAGATAAATGAACTTAAAGCTAGATAAGCTGGTGCATATAATGGAATGACGTTTTGACTATTATTGCTAGTACACAACACTAAGTCATTATGGATTTTTTTCCTCAACCACTTTGGGATAACAATTTCACTGTCTTGCTGGATTACAGTGTTTATCCTAGAGCAGTGTTCCCTTATAGCCTTGTGACCCAGTTTTACATTTTTACATGTTTAATCTTGATGACCCACAGAGCAGGAAGGTTTTCCCTTTTGTGAATCAACTGCAATTAGAAATAAGTGCATTTAGAAATGGTGAATGGTGAAAAATATCAGGCAGCGTTGTCGAGCGCCTGGTCATACCAGAGGTGTGTCACATCCTTCTATATAAAAGCGGTCGGGATTGTCCTTACGTCCCGTGAGTGCTACGCAGGTGCGGAGTTTCACACACGCCCCGTCCATTTTGCAATGCACGATGGGATTTGTAGTTTACTTTTTCCAGGTAAAAGATGATTTTCTACTCCAGACTGTGCAATATCTTCTTCTTCTTCTTTCTTACTATATAAAAGCAGTCGGGATTGTCCTTCTGTCCCATGAGTGGAAAGCGTAGCGGTATTCCGCTTATCACAGACTTACTACTTGCAGCTTGCGGTACGAAACGACATGATGTGAGCAGAGTTCTGGTGCTCCCATCGTTCCCTTGCTTTTGTGCGTGATGCGCTGGAAAAATAGACAAAATTATATCTCTGGAAATAATTAATGTTGATGGAGTACAAATGCCTCACCGCGTAGTAAATATCAGGGGGATTCAAAAGGGCGACATCAATATAGAAAAAAAGTTTTCAATTTCATCACAAAAATCACTGAAACTACGAGTATTAAAGTAATACCGCTCAAATATAATATAACCAAATTAATGAGTTTGTATAAAATATCAAATTCATCTACATATTGAACTGCCTTAAGAAGTGGACAACTTAAAGTCGGTCGCCTTAAAAGGCGGTTCAGCCTAGTGTAACAATAGATATGAGGTAAACTGATTATACTACTTTTTTAATACTGCATAGCCTGTGCTTTTGAAAAAGTCAACACTGCTGTCCACCTGCAGATAGTTATTAAGTTCACAATACAAATTAACAATCGGCATTAAGCAGTTTTTGAAGTTAAAAAAAAAAAAGAATAAATAAAAACAAATATTAAAAAACAAAAAAAAATCACCACAAATTACCAATGGATTCAAGCCATGACTCAAAAAAATAATGTACGATTTTTTGGGTATTTTTTTTTTTTGTCATTTTTCAGAATGCGATAAGTAGAGAAGCGGGCGTTGCTTTGAAGCAAGTAAAACTAATAGTAAACACATTTTTTTTCCCCTTGGTAGACATTTACTCAAAACCACTAAATACTGGGGCAGGACTAATTTTAGGCATTGACAATGATGAAGATTTGAGATTTTTAGCAGTTTTCAGCATTGATTGAATAAACTTTAAATCACCTTTGAAATTTTTTTAAACAGTGGTGTTGGTGATTTTCTTTAATATGGCATTCTGCTGAAATGTCATTCATACCAAGACTATCAAGGACTTTATGTAGTATGTTCAACAGTATTCAGCTGATGTGAACTAACAATATGAGAAATATTGTACACAGAAAACTTAGTTATATACCAATGCCATTATACGTGAGGTCCACTGACTTCCTGTGGGAAGCAGGGTAACACAGCTAGTATATATCATGTCATATGTATAAGGCTAAAAGCCATAAGAGATGAAAATTTTAAGAACGAGAAAAATGTTTACAAAAATTTATAATGTAACCAAATATTAAAATATATTGCTTTTTCTTTTCATCTGCACTTTTTCAAAAACAAAATGAAAGCAAAACTTTTTAACTACTGTATTAATCTGCTGTTTAAAGAAGCTATAAGGAACAATTGAGCAAATCACATTTGGTGTTAAGCATTACAGATAATGAGCTAACAAAAACACTTTTAAGAGCTTGACAATTAGATAACTAAAACTTGAGTATTACATAAAATGTGGATTCTGAGACAATTTTGGGTACCTGGAAGTCAGAGTCGGAGTCAGCAAAAATGTACCAACTCCGACTCCTAATAGATTCAATGAAGAAAAGAGAGAGTCTCTTACTGGCTAATCAAATCTTGTTAACTGCTATTTATGTTGATCCAATGAGCTGAATATTGTTGAGCAGTAACCAGATTGCTAATGGAAAAAAGGCACTCTATGATGTAGCAGTTGGCATGAAGGGATTACTACCACCTGAAACACCACCACTGGATGAAGCTATAAGCACTGCTAACACAGGATCATCCTCATCAAAAGAAGAATTAGACTTTGATTCCTACTTGGACAAAATGGAAGTTTCAAAAGCAAAGCGATGTCGCCTATGCATGAAAGATAAACAACCTGTAAATGTCCAAATAAAGAGATTCCAGCAGGAGTTTTTTAAACAATTAAAAGAAATTGAAAAGTATGATCACTCATCAAAACGGACTGTAGAAGAAGCCATCCTTGTTAATCCAGAGATTATTAGTGATGCGGCAGGAACTATAACAGCAATGCCACACACCCAAGTCAGTGTTGAAAGACTATTTTCAGCTCTGAAAATAATCAAGTCAGATTTAAGACGATCTGACAGAAGCAATTTTGTTTCTTAGAACACTACATCGAGTTAATTTTAGACTGCATTTAACAGCTATTCTACTCTACAACTACATTCCAAGTTTAATATATAAACTGTTTTAGGTTTTCCAGCTTTTGTTTTTTGTTCATGTAGTTAAGCTTTGTTTTTGTTTTAAAACTACCAAAGAATGTGGTTTATATTTTTGAACTGGAAAAGTTCCTGTTCCTGATTTTTATGCATGCTACTACTTTATAGCCACTTGATAAAAACAATAAATAAAACCTTATTGTTTTCATTTTTTTGTCTTTGTTTAAATTTGCCAGTATGGTAGAGAGTCAGCTTCCTAACCAGTTGTTCTGTGGTTAAATGATCGTTATGTTGCCTTCCTTTAATTAACATGGAAAATACATTAGCATATTAAATCCAGAGGAGTCAGAGTCAGAAGTACTGGAAACTAAGGAGTCGGAGTCGAAGGATTTATCTACCGACTCCACAGCCCTGATAACATTTGTAAAAATTATTCAAATAAAAAGCCTAATAATGAGGGTTACTAAAATATTCTTAATAGCGGTCCACTTATAGGTAATTATAGCATTTCAAAGATTTAGCTCTAAAAACGAGCATGGTTTACAAATTAGGGTTTTGATGATTAATGAAATTAATAAGAATGTTCAAAGTTTGGGGAAGAACTTTTGGATTTAAATCCATGTGGTACTATGACTATCCTGCCCTTGCAGGTGCTCTATGAGACAAAACTTAACACATTTGTATAACAAATTTGGTCCATAGACTGGCTGACAACAGAATGCAAAATACAATGCCCCGATTACTCTGTGACCTGCTGCTTTAAAAAAGTTGCCAATCAAAACAATAGCTTCTGTAAGACTTTGAGTTGCACATGACCTATATTTTTTTAATTATTAATGCATTTAATGGCAAAAAAGTTACAGTTTAGCAAGTTCTCATGTTTAGGATTTCATATGCCATTAGGAAGGATATCCTGTGCAAGGCATCTCCTGGGCATATATATCTTTCATGAATATAACGAGCAATTTGCAACTCAGCTTCAATAATCATAACATCCAGATGTCCAGTATCAACTCCTCCCCACCCCCTTTTTCACTAAAATACAATTTCTGAATAGAAAGTAAATGAGAACCCAATGGTTATAAATAACAATATGGAGGAAATGAATGCATTTAGCAGAAGGACCCATCATCTAAATTCCCTCCACTGACAGCTGCAAAAAAAGGACCATTTGCTGTTTAATCATTTTGCCAGTCATTATCATTAATTTAAATCAAGATGAACAGAAAGTGGCATGTGTTTATCAATGATTAAACCACCTCCTGCAAATTACTTCGAACAATTTTTCTATTTTAACAAGACAAACATAATCAAAAATAACCATAAGTATGTCACTAGTAGTGATATCACTGAGTGAGGGCACCAAGATTTACAGATTTGCATAATATGTGTTTTTAGAAGGAATGCAATAGCTGATTTAAATTAATATTGCCTATTTGCCCTGTTTATTACAATGTTAGTAGCAGCATTTGGATGTTGGGAAGCACAAGCGTACAACCTCAAGTTGAAATAAATAACACAGAATAAAGCATGAAGATAAAATGCATGATATACCAGAAGCTGCCTCACATAAATATACTGAATTTGATGGATCATTGCACCATGCCAAAATGTAAGAATTGTTATTTATGTCATGTGCTAGAATTCTGTGATTTACAGTAAGCAAGTAAAATATAAATAGCGAGTGAAACCATCCTCCATGTATCAAGTGTGAAGATAGAAGCTGTTGTCATGGCAGCCAAAGCAGATGTTAAAAGCCTTTAATAAAGGAGGGGTTTGGAGCTACTTAATACATATATTCAGAAATATTCAGCTAAAGACATGTATGGTTAATACAATATCACACCATAAACATTGATTTAACAAAATAGAGCTTAGTTACTTATCACTATGTTGCAATATAATTAAAAATGCTTCAGTCAGGAGAAGTACCTTGCTCAAGAAGTATCTTTACTACATTCCCAAACTACCTCAAATGGCTCCGCTAAAGCTGAAGACACACATATATTTTATTTTGGCCCTGGCCTACCACAAAGAGTAAGTCCAGGATCCCTGCACAGAAAAAAGTGGTCACATTTATTTATTTTAGTTGACCTCCACCCTGCAGGGAACAACCTGGGGGTTGGTGGCAAACCTGGCACGCCAGCCACCATAAAAAACCTCACATTGGTTCCACTCCATCTGAAGTAGTGTGGTGCATTGCTGCACTCGGGTCCTAACCTGGGGTCCTGAGTTCGTTTGTCATGTGGTGGGTGTGGCAATGTGCTGTATCAGAGCGTGCTCCTAACCTCTTTCTCATGTGAATGAAGAGTTAACTACAAAATGCTAAATCTGTGAGCTGGTGCTTCACCAAAAACTAGAAAATCTTAAATAACAAAAAAGAAACAGTTGCGCTTTGTAATATACCAAAATGACTGCAGTCAAGCAAAATCAAAACTTCACCTACCCCCTACAATTTATTTAAACATGTCTTATTTCAGAGCATGCTCTGTAAGCTCACAAGTAACCAAAAAGCCCTGGGATGGTATAATATAATCTGATGCCTAAATCACAGTGCACAATTTAAGAAAATGACAAAAAAACAAATTAAACATTGAGCACTTACTATGAATATTTTACACCTTAATTCATGATGTGCTGTAATTGCTATGAATATTAAAAGCCACTTTAAAGAAAAAGTAAGCAAGAAAATAATGAAAAAATGAACACTTATTTACAAGGTGAAATGTAGATTAAAAAAAGAAATGAGCTCAGGGTAAGATATGACAGCATAATGCAAATTGATTATCTAAAAACTATTGTGTTTTTCTCCTAGGTTAAAACAAGAGGCCGTCCATGATAAATAAAGTAGTATTATACCTGTATGTGCCCCATTTACCAAGACTTGAAACCACAACTTGATAGAAGAAGATGTGTGTAGGAATATAGTATGTGATGTGAAAAGAAAGAACTAAATAACAAGCTTGTTTGTCAATAACTGATGGATAGTTGAAATGGATTATACCATTCCAATGGCCAAGGCGTATATGGAAGACACCACTAAAGGAGGAAATATATACAAGGAACTTTCTGTAGAGATTTCTGCAAGACACAAAGAATCAACATATACAGTAATGGGATGTGTGTGAGACTGTGTCTTGGCACAACATCCAGGATTAGTTCTTGCTTTGTGCTGAAAGTTGTGGAGGTAAATTCCACAACCTTGAACAAGATTAAGCAGGCTTGATAATGACTGAATTAAAAAAAAAATACTTTAACTGCAGTATGTATATAAAATGAAAAAACAGCAAAATGTCTAATTGCATATGACACTATTATTTATAAATTTCAATACTGACAAAGAAGTGTAGTATTAAATAATGTATAGCAGGCTTCCAAAATAGAATTACAGCTCTGAAGATCAAACATTTCAAGTGTACAAAACTATTTGAAAATGTATGGAAAAACATTATCTTGTCATGCCCTAATTAGACTATCCACTTGAAAGAATGTCAGTTTTTAAGAACAGCTAAAATGAGCAAGCATTTTTCTACCAATAAGTCAAAAAGTTGTCTGAGACGTGGCATGTGATTAGTGCCTGGCAACCACATAGCATCATATGAACCAGACACCTAAAATTGCAGCTCCCATGCAAAGAAACATACAAAACGCAGAACTGATAAGAAACAAATACTATACACAAAAAGCAAATAAGTTACCATAATAACAATAAAAACAAAGTGAATTAAATAAAAAGAAAAAGAACTGGACTAGTACCCAATGTGTTCCTTACAAATTTACTATGCATCATTTAAAAATGGCGAAGCTGCTGAGGAAATTAAAACAACCTCTATAGCATACTTTACTATTTATAAAGTGTCAATGTTTTGGTTAAATTTTTTGGCTAAATCATTATTTTCATCCATCCATCCATTTTCCAACCCGCTGAATCCAAACACAGGGTCACGTTTTTATCAATATCCAGTGAAAGAAAAGTAGAAGACAAGTACAAGGAAGTTTAATACTTGCTCTGACCCATATTAATTATTTATATGATGCTTTGCTCATTGTTTATACAAGGAAATAGTTAGCAGAAGAGCTGTATTAAAGGTAATTCATTTAAATTATCTGGTCATTGATTTTTTTTTAACTTTGTTAACTGTCAGAGCTCTGCTTCATTAACTATGTGTCACTTTTTTTTTTTTTAATAAACAAATTCAGGCCTCTACTCCTGGCTGGCCTGTTGACTTATAATTCCAACACTGTGCTTGCATAAGTCACTAATGACGTCAATTCAGCCCTTCTGCAAAATTCACCAGACACACTAGCATCTAATAAAAGCAGTTACAATGTAATTTTTCTATGGACAAATTAAATTGTGCTTTAAAAAAGGAATTATAGGCAGTATTATTCATTCAAAAGCATACAACAGATAGCCTAGTGCATGTTGTCTTTTTTTCTCATTTCAGACATTAATGTTCATTTTTTGATGGATTGCAATAACAATCCTCAAACATAAAAAAAAAAAACTATAGATGCACCAACAATGACATTTTTTTGGTTGGTCTCAGAAAACATGCTGATTTAGATTCTGCTATGATGTCTGAAAATTTTACAAGTGTTTGGTAAAGCTTTTTTTTTTTTTGATTTGTAAAACACTGACCTAAATTAACAAAGTGAAAATACCAAGTTTCCATCCATCAGTTTTTTTGCTCCTTCTCTTCTCATTCTAATTTACAGGGCACTGGACAGAGACAGAGACTCTGCAATAAACCTATGTAAGTTGGTACGGGATGCATCATTTATTTTATTGCATTAAGCTCACTTAAACTGTGATACTTAAAAATGAGATCTGATAGTAAATTTAATAGATGAAATGAGAACAATACTAACAGTTCCATCTTCTGCTTCATACAAAGCAAACAATAAGCATCTGATAAATAAATCAATGCCTGTTAATCAAATACTGAACTCTTAAATCTTGTATTGTAAGGAGTACATAAGCCCTGAATGTAAATAAAATATCTGGCCTTTCATTAAAATTTACCGGTCTTCACAATCAGCCTGCAAGGATTTGAATGATATGAGTTCAGGTGTTGTGTCGGAGAAACCCATGGAGCATGAAATGAAAAGCTTTGTCTTCATCTTTTCCACATTAAGCCTGCGACAGCCCAGGAGACAAATTGATTGTTTGAGGGGCAGATAAAAGATCTTTGGTTAACAAAATATATAAAGCAAAGAAAACAAAGGATTTTACCTTTTCACTGTTCTCCATTTTGTAGACTTAACTGTACAGCTTAAGCAAAAGAAAGCAAGATTTCTTTAGACAGGACTACTGTCCAAATTAAAATCTGCATTTATAAAAATATACAGGTATTGTGAACCACCAGGATACGTACCATCAAGTTCTGTCCAGCACACACCTTTATTTACAGTGGGGCAGCGCTTTTTCTTCGCTCCCAACTACAGAGCACAGTACACAAGCACAAACTACACAGTCTCTTTCCCTGCTGCCTCCACTCCTCTCCCAGCAAGTTTCATCCACCTCTTCCCAACTCTGGCTCCTCGAATAAAGTGAGGTGGCCCCTTTTATAGGGCACCTGGAAGTGCTCCCAGATCTTCTTCCAGCAGCACTTCTGGGTGTGGCAAAAGTGCTGCAGCCCAGGGCTCAGAAACTGTCCAGGTGCCCTCTGGTGGTGGCAATGGGCACCAGCAGGGTTAAGCTTCTGAGCTCCAAACCTGTGGCTCCACAGTGAGAAAGGGGGCTTACCCTCTCAGGTTTTAGGAGAGGAATATGCCCTCTCCCACAGTCCTTCTATCACAGGGGCGTCCGCCACAGTATATATTTACACGCACAAGAAATAAAATAAAACTATACATTAAATATGCTTAAAAGCCTATAAAGAAGACCACAATCACATTTATAAAACAATGATGTTTAAAGGGATGGCACTATGTTCAACTAGTTGGTCCTCCTACCTCATTGACCCAGAATCCTAAATTTGAACCCCATTTCCGGGCATCATCTATGTTTACTATATTACATTTGCATATACTCACAATGTCTGCAAGAGGCTCAATCTCTAACCACCCAGTATTTAGGTTTTCTTCCCATATTACAAACACATATGCATCAGGTTAACTGACAATTTCAACTAAGCCCTGAGATAGAATGGCACTCCGTTCTGGGGTTTGTCCTTGCCTTGCACCTAATCACAAGTGACCATAAACTGGATTAAACTATTATAAAAACATCAAGGCACGTTATGATCTTATGTTTTTCTCATGGGAAAAAATTAATTGCTCATACAACAACAGTGTACATCTACACAATTAACACTTTTAGGTTTAAATCTTTTATATATAAACTGTCTACCCATTCATCAAATTTCTGAACTCCCTTGCAGTGATTAAATGTATTCACCTTCACTCTCACTAAAGTTTAGAAACAATTCTGTCAGTTCCACATGTGGCATCTTCATATTATTAATCTTTATACGTAACTATTTAACAGTAGGGCTATACAACTAGCAGTATGTCCAGTAAAGCTTTGCAAAAGGAAACCAACATGACAGTTTTGAAATTAGGTCCAAAACAAACCTTATTTTAACCATCATGCAAACTTAGCTCCTCTAATGTCATAAGACTGGCTAGGAATAAATTAGCACAAATTCCATGTTAAAAGGATTGCAGTGAGAGCTGTGCATTATCAGAAACTGAATGGCTTTAAAATAAATCTAATATTCTAATAATCAAGTCAATTTATTCCATTCCATTTCATTACAGGAGGATCATGGTTTCCAAACAGATTGGATATTTAACTATACATTCCTGCTTTCTACTGCAGTTCTGTTCTCCACTGTTCAGTATATCTTGAATGTGTTAATGGAATAAATGACTGCATGGATTCATTTTCTAGAATGTACAATATTCCCCATGAACTGTTTGGATTCAGAAGATTTTCTTCTGCAAGAAAACTGGCAACAAAATTTATCTGGCAAAAATAGCAATCCACTGGCATGTTCTGTTTTGTTCTATAAAATCTAAACGCCTCTTTCACAGAAAACATCAAAAATACAATTTTACATAGTTGTCCTGATGAACTGTTCCATTATTCAAATAATATCATACTCCTCAGTACTCTATTATTAAAAGTTAGAATGGTTCAATCAAAGACTATAATCCTGACATTCATATTTTCACTTCAGCTCTCAGAAAATGCATTCTTAATGTTTTTCTGTATCAGTGATCGCAGGACATCACAGGCCAGCTGAGACAATTCTGCTTTGCCAGTTAACCTTATACACATTATCTTCGGATATGGGAAGACAGTGTCCAAGCCAGGATTAAAATTCAAGACTCTAAAGCTGTGAGACAGCAATGCTAATTGCTACATGATTAATCTTTCTAGATTATGTGAAACCCAAAACAGCAAGACTACAAAATATCAGATAATGGGTGTGTTCAACCAAAATGAGCCCAAAAAACACTAACACAGATGTATAGGTTAATTTACACACAATGCTAAAGATGCCAGTCCCATCTCCACCACCATCTAAATGTTTGACCTTGACTATGGTCAGCTAGCCTCCCTGTGCTTCAGATGTACTATGCTTCTATGGTGTGAAAAACTATTTGCCCCCTTCCTGATTTCTTATTCTTTTGCATGTTTGTCACACAAAATGTTTCTGATCATCAAACACATTTAACCATTAGTCAAATATAACACAAGTAAACACAAAATGCAGTTTTTAAATGATGTTTTTTATTATTTAGGGAGAAAAAAAATACAAACCTACATGGCCCTGTGTGAAAAAGTAATTGCCCTCTTGTTAAAAAATAACCAAACTGTGGCATATCACACCTGAGTCCAATTTCCGTAGCCACCGCCAGGCCTGATCAGTCTGGTAAAGGTTATAAAGCCATTTCTAAAGCTTTGGGACTCCAGCGAACCACAAATGGCAAAAACATGGAACAGTGGTGAACCTTCCCAGGAGTGGCCGGCCGACCAAAATTACCCCAAGAGCGCAGAGACGAATCCAATTGAGATGCTATGGCATGACCTTAAAAAGGCAGTTCATGCTAGAAAACCCTCAAATAAAGCCAAATTACAACAATTCTGCAAAGATGAGTGGGCCAAAATTCCTCCAGAGCGCCGTAAAAGACTCATTGCAAGTTATCGCAAACGCTTGATTGCAGTTATTGCTGCTAAGGGTGACCCAACCAGTTATTAGGTTCAGGGGGCAATTACTTTTTCACACAGGGCCAATGTAGGTTTGGATTTTTTTTTCTCCCTAAATAATAAAAACCATCATTTAAAAACTGCATTTTGTGTTTACTTGTGTTATATTTGACTAATGGTTAAATGTGTTTGATGATCAGAAACATTTTGTGTGACAAACATGCAAAAGAATAAGAAATCAGGAAGGGGGCAAATAGTTTTTCACACCACTGTATAAAATAATGGCTTTTTTTACTTTGTATATTATATTATATTATATATCTACTATATAAAAAAAAGAGAGACACTTTGAAGTCCCATGAGACTAGCATGTCACGCCCAACTTACGAACAATTTCTCGAAGACACTTTAACGTTCCACGAGACAAGAAAGTGAGACAAAAGGACAGTTGCTGTACAGGCTTTTAAATGATCGTCGTGCAGTGCGACATGCAGAGCATGCAGCATGGCAGCAGTAGCTGCTGTACAGGCATTTAAATGATCGTTGCACAGCATGACATACAGATAACGCAGCACGGCAGCAGCAGCTGTTGTTGTACAGGCTTTTAAATGATCGTCGCGAAGCACGACATGCAAATTAAGCAGCACGGTAGCAGCAACTTTTGGACAGGCTTTTAAATGATCGTTTCGCAGCGCGACATGCTGATCTCACAGTAAGGCACAAACAGCAGCTGCAAGCCAGCAGCTGATCTGTCTGCATTTCCTTAGTGTGCAGTCAGACCCCCAACCTTCACAACGCAAGCAGCAGAGACGCAAAGTGGCAATCGTGAAGCACGCCCCTTGGGGGGGGGGTGGGGTTTTGGTTGGGGGCTGGCCGAGCAAAGTGAGTAGGGGGCTAATATATATATATATATATATATATATATATATATATATATATATATATATATATATATATATATATATATATATGACCATTAAGAACATGAACCGTACTTTACTGGACAAACACCACCACGATGTATAATATAACAAAAGAACAGTGCAATATTTTAAATAGATGCCAAAGACAATCAATGACATTACACGTTATCTGGAAAGGATCATGCATTCTAAAAGAATCCCACATATCCAGCAATTTTGGTTCATTGACTAGAAAACTACTGAGTGCCGAGCACTCCAGACACGAAAAATACTTGAAAATTCAGTGGCTTCCCTCTATTGTATGGATTTTTTTCCTGGGTGATTTTAGCAGGACATAAACAAGAATTTGAGTGAGTCAAGTGAAATCAAACTGGCAAACAAAGCAGCAATTCCTGTCCACATTGTTTCTGACAATCCTGTGAGAAATCTGATTATTTAATTTAAAATGCAATAAGGTCCCTAGTAAGCTGAATGTGTAAAAGCTTTAAAGCATGCTTCTTTTTTAACTTCTGTAAAGATTAATGCAAACTGCATTTTTCCATAAATCACTAAAGGATTCCAGTAGAATTTGTTCCATGGCATATAAAAGATACAATCTAGTACATAAAGCAGCTAAATGGTCTCATGGCACTGCCAAAAACTTGATTTTAGTAATCATTGATCTCTTTTGTATTATTGGATGCAAAAATGATCAGTATTTATATTCATGGTCACTCAGATATTATAAACACTGTCATATAGAAAAACAACCCCTGCAATAAAACATAAAAGATTTGGCTATGGCATTAAAACAAGAACCACAGTACACAGCAGGTGGCCAGAAATATTTTGCAATACATGTAAATATTCCTGACAATTTTTATAAAACCATTTCACATTGTAAAAAGGTGGTAAATTTAAAAAAAACATAGAAAATGAAAGTGGCAGAAGTAGTAATGTGAAAATACTGAGGCTGTTTGCGGTCACAGCAAGATGTGGCTGGGTGTAAATCTGATTACATATAGTATGAAACCCCAGGAAGGGCAACAGGCTAGAGACCCATTGTAGGACAGCCTGTGCACAAAGAATGCAAGAAGGCAGATGTCTCAGCAGTAGGGCTGCACATTATATTAGTACCAAAAAGGACAATATTTAAAAAGGTAAATTACAAGCAATTCATTAATTTCAGTATTTCAGTAGCAAAAGTATGTTGCACCTCACACTCACTCATTTATTAGCGCAATTGCAACTGCCCCTAAACAAACCCTTACCCCCACCCCACCCCTGTTTTTCCAAGAAATACACAAGTTACGTATTATTCCTCAAATGATCACCAACTTCCCGCTCTTCAAACATATATTGATATAAACATGTTGGAGACTCCTAGGGGGCATGCTCCTTGGATTTATTTGTAGAGTGTGTCCAACCAGGTGATTATGCAGCCTAGCAAGTGTGGCAGATAACCAGGGATCCTGCCCCACCGGGATGCTTGGAAGAAGGACAGACCGGGAGAGGAGCACTATCTTTCCCTAGGCGCAAGACAGCAGCCCCCCTGGATTCCATCAGGGCCACGGAAATGGGGCTGGGAACCTGTGGGGATGCGTGGCCACCACCAGGGAGTGCCTAGACGGTCCTAGAGCCCTGGAGGACAGCACTTCCGCCACACCAGGAACTGTGTACGCCCCGAGTGCTTCCGGGTGCAAGGGCAGCACTTCAGTCACACTAGGAAGTGCTGCCAGAAGACCAACACCGAGCACCTGGAGCACATCCGGGGCGTGATAAAAGGGGCTGTCTCACTCCCTTTGAGGAGCCGGAATCGGGTGGAAGAGGATGGAGCTTACAAGAGAGGAGCGGAGGCGGCCTGAAGAAAGAGAAAGGACAGAGTAGAGTGTGGTATTTTCGTGCACTGTGTTGGTGTTGTGTGGTCTATAAATAAACAGTGCATGTTTTGTGCATTTGGAGTCCATGTCTGTCTGTGCCGGGGCTGATCTTTCACACAAGGAAACTGCTGAAATGAGGGGATAGAGGGAGTGTAGGGGAATATACAGTATTTGCTTCAGGACCTTTTTGGTACTGGTACCAATGTCTGAAAGCTCGTATTGATACCAAAGTCAAAAATTCACTACCAACCAACACTACTTAGCAGGTACTACTAAAGATAAATACTCCTCCTAGAGCAAGTGTGAGGCAATTCAATAGTGGGGGAAGAAATGGATTCCTTCTTCCAATCAGGACCGTCTTTAACAGCATTATAGGCCCGCTGGCAAAGCAGTGCACTGGGGCCCCTACCTATACAACCACTCAGCAAGTCCCAACATACATAGATTAGCATGGAAGCACTATGCTCATGGGGCACCCTGGCAACTGCCCAGTGTGCCCATGCATTAAGACGGCACTGCTTTCAATAGGAGGTGCCAAAACGTTTACTTACAAGAGGGACAGGCAGCATGTAACTCTGGCTGAAAGCCATCCAGGACATCACAGCGTACAACATCCTAAAAGGGTACAGGCAGAACCTTGAAGCCCCATTAAAAGAATGGGAGGCTAATGGTGCTGTCCTGCAGACCTGGTCCCATCAGGTCTACTGAGTGTTTAGGGATGCAGGGGGGGCCACCAAAGAAGTTTTAACTGTCTGTCTCTGCAAAGGGGCTGACCTCACAACTAATGCAAAGACCTCAGTATTTGTGACTAGGGCTGTCAGATTAAGATGTCAATATTCAAATATAATTTAAAAGTACAGTAAAAAAACTGTTACTTGAAGGCAAAAACTGACTCTGAAATGTAAAAGAATGACTGTTTGTTTTACCTCACATTACAGTAATTTCAGCATTGTGTTGCTCATAACCTGTGTAATACTGTGCATATTTTATATTTGAAAATAATCAGCAACTATAGTAATTTTAAATGGTTAGTTTGTAGAATAATTACTAAAAGAGATAGCTTTCTGTTTCTTAAACACACCTCTTCACAACACACTTCAGAACAGATTTTTTTCTTTCTTAACTGCTCTGCTTTAGGATATATATTTTTGTACGAAGTACAGATTTCTAAAAACTAATGCAGTGCTTCAAAAAGTATTATTCTGGTTCCATGTTCACTCTTAAATCTGAGATCGATAACTTATTACTGTTTTATGTTAGAACTTTTAAGGATCCATCACAGAAAGCAAAATGAAATCCTGAATTCCTTTCTCATTAATAATGTAAAATAATTCTGATTATTCTTTTATTATCATAATGGACTAGCTGTTCTACCCAGCTTTGTGCAAGTGTGTAATAAATAAAAAGCAGATCTGACACTTATGACCATCTCTTCGTGGCAGAAAGATATGTATTTTTTTTATAATATTATTTGGCTTCTAATGTTTCTTAACTTATTAAGCACTTGCGAAATTCTACTATAAAATTAAATGTAAAACTCAGAGAAACAGAAGTCATTTTGCAGCAAAGAACAATTCATATGACAGTAATAATAATTATTTCAATACAGTAGTTGAATAGTAATATTGAAGTTTTATAGACTGTATAGACTGTGCTACAAATTAGGGTCGAATTGCACACATGCCCCCCTTCCTCCGTGAGCAGTACTGGCAGAGTTCCATGAAGTGCCCACCTTCTCTTACTCCTGCACTCTCAAAATACTTTTGTTATTCTGGCTTAAGCATAGATCTCATCATAAATGGGTCATTTTCTTGTGTTTTATTTGACCTAAACAAAAATTGAACAGAACCTTTTTTTGTTTGTCATAGAAAGATGATTAATCATTAATGATAAAATGGCAAACATAAAAACCTTGTTCTTTATCAACAAACTTAAACATTTCAAAATTCTCAGTAATTACTGTGGCCAAATTAAACACCTGACATTTGAGTTTTGTTTACATGTTTTGTTATGCAATTGTTTCTAATTTATTTGAAGTAAATATACATCAATATCATGTTGTATACTGCAGATACTGATGGCATATGCTAGTGCGGTTGTCTCAGTTTTAGCTTTATTCTAGATTTGTATATGGGGAAAATCTAAAATTTTATTTGTCTTTATTCTAAGTTAAGCTATACCAGAAATAATTACAATGTTTTATAGAAATAGGTGGGTTGGTTTTTGTGCAGTGTTCAACCAGACAAAAAGACAGAAATTAAATTTTATACATATAGAATTAAAATCACCATTTTGAAGAGCCTTTTTGATTACACCAATCCTTATTTTAATTACTGCGTGCATTTTCTTGTGCCATAAGTATCTTAAGTGGTCACTTACTTAACACACATTGTCTAAAGCAATGAGGTGAAATGGAAAAATAGAAAAACTTCAGCTCTCCTTTATTACATTTTTTCCAACAATGTAAAAATAAAAACTGAGAAACCAAGTTTAGTTTAGTCCTGTATCTTCTTGATCACCTAGTCTTTAACAGAATTACAGGTTTCAGCAGGTCACACCCACAGAACTCATGCTGCAAAGTACCAAGTTGGCTCCCACACATCTTATCCACCACTTTCATCTCTTCTGTTTTTAAATTAAATCTGGACTGTCTGTTAACACAGCAGCGTCTTGATAAAAATTCAGATAATTTTTTACAGAACTGTTCCAAGCTGCAGTGACCAAACACATTTGCTAAGTAAATACTTAATCATTACAATACAACATTTACTACATTCAGTTGTTTCATTTGTGAAACACGCTTTGACTCACAGTACCTCATATATATACAGGTGCCAGTCATAAAATTAGAATATCATGACAAAGTTGATTTATTTCAGTAATTCCGTTCAAAAAGTGAAACTTGTATATTAGATTCATTCATTACACACAGACTGATGTATTTCAAATGCTTATTTCTTTTAATTTTGATGATTATAACTGACAACTAAAGAAAGTCCCAAATTCAGTATCTCGGAAAATTAGAATATCAATTAAGACGAATGCAAAAAAAGGATTTTTAGAAATGTTGGCCAACTGAAAGGTATGAACATGAAAAGTATGAGCATGTACAGCACTCAATATTTAGTTGGGGCTCCTTTGGCCTGGATTACTGCAGCAATGCGGCATGGCATGGAGTCGATCAGTCTGTGGCACTGCTCAGGTGTTATGAGAGCCCATGTTGCTCTGATAGTGGCCTTCAGCTCTTCTGAATTGTTGGGTCTGGCGTATTGCATCTTCCTCTTCACAATACCCCATAGATTTTCTATGGGGTTAAGGTCAGGCGAGTTTGCTGGCCAATCAAGAACAGGGATACCATGGTCCTTAAACCAGGTACTGGTAGTTTTGGCACTTTGTGCAGGTGCCAGGTCCTGTTGGAAAATGAAATCTGCATCTCCATAAAGTTCGTCAGCAGCAGGAAGCATGAAGTGCTCTAAAACTTCCTGGTAGACGGCTGCGTTGACCTTGGACCTCAGAAAACACAATGGACCAACACCAGCAGATGACATGGCACCCCAAACCATCACTGACTGTGGAAACTTTACACTGGACCTCAAGCAACGTGGATTCTGTGCCTCTCCTCTCTTCCTCCAGACTCTGGGACCTTGATTTCCAAAGGAAATGCAAAATTTACTTTCATCAGAGAACATAACTTTGGACCACTCAGCAGCAGTCCAGTTGAGACGCTTCTGAAGCTGTCTCTTGTTCAAGAGTGGCTTGACACAAGGAATGCGACAGCTGAAACCCATGTCTTGCATACGTCTGTGCATGGTGGTTCTTGAAGCACTGACTCCAGCTGCAGTCCACTCTTTGTGAATCTCCCCCACAGTTTTGAATGGGTTTTGTTTCACAATCCTCTCCAGGGTGCGGTTATCCCTATTGCTTGTACACTTTTTCTACCACATCTTGTCCTTCCCTTCGCCTCTCTATTAATGTGCTTGGACACAGAGCTCTGTGAACAGCCAGCCTCTTTAGCAATGACCTTTTGTGTCTTGCCCTCCTTGTGCAAGGTGTCAATGGTCGTCATTTGGACAACTGTCAAGTCAGCAGTCTTCCCCATGATTGTGTAGCCTACAGAACTAGACTGAGAGACCATTTAAAGGCTTTTGCAGGTGTTTTGAGTTAAATAGCTGATTAGAGTGTGGCACCAGGTGTCTTCAATATTGAACCTTTTCACAATATTCTAATTTTCTGAGATACTGAATTTGGGACTTTCATTAGTTGTCAGTTATAATCATCAAAATTAAAAGAAATAAACATTTGAAATACATCAGTCTGTGTGTAATGAATGAATCTAATATACAAGTTTCACTTTTTGAATGGAATTACTGAAATAAATCAATTTTGTCATGATATTCTAATTTTATGACCGGCACCTGTATATATATTATATATATAAAAACATAAAAACTGAAATGGTCATCAAGTTTACATCTTTCAGTAAGGATGCTCTGATCAGGTTTTTTAAGGCCGATACCAATTTCATGTTACTTGATTTTTTTTTTCCTTTATCCCCTTAAAACTCTTTACACTAAGCTCCTGCATAACCAGACGCATAGAAGCCTTATGTCCTATATTAAAGTGTATTTTTGTAATTAAAGTTGTGGAGACTGGCCCAGACACAGACAGGCAGACATGTTCAACTCACCCAACACACGTTTATTGGTGAACTCCAATATATACAAGGTGCACCACAAACCCCACAAGTCCCCAAACTCCTGGCCACACAATGCCTTTCTTCAGACTGCCTTCTTCTCTCCTCTCCAGCTCAGTCCACTCCGCTCCCGACTCTCGCCATTGTCTGAAGGGAGGCGGCCCTTTTTTATAGCACCCAGATGTGCTCCAGTTGGTTCCGGCAATCTTCCATGGACACGCCCCCGTGTGGCAGAAGTGCCGGCTGCATCCCCAGAAGCACTCTGGGTGCCGCCTCTGTTCTTCCCCCCAGCACTTCCGGGTGTGGCGGAAGTGCCGAGGTCCAGGGCTCCAAAGGCATGGAGGCGCCCCCTGGCGGTGACGACAGGCCCCTATAGGGTGGAGCTTCCAAACTCTGTACCCGTGGCCCCCAAAGGAACCAGGGCGGTCGCCCCCACATGGTCTGGGGAAAGCGTAAGCCCTCCTCCGGTCTTCCTAGGTGTCCCAGCCGGGTCGCCACCCCAGCCATCTCCAAGAAAGTATAGACCATGGATAATGTCTGTTAATTTTTTATTAACAAATGAAATGATATATATGTGCGTGTGTATGAAAAAAAGATTAGTGAAATTGTGCAATGCTTTCATGTGATGTTTTCATGCAATGCTCATTTTTCTTCAAACCGTTAGTCATATAGTACACAACTATATATTTTTTTTTTCTTCAATTGGAGAATACAAAAATGATACTCTCATGTCAATACAACCAATTTAACGCACATATATCAAACAAAATACCTTATATATATCCACACCGCTAAGAACAGTAGTAGGTTAGTTGTGTGTTAGCAATTGACGAATAATGCCTATGTAATGCACACACTTACAAATTGTAAATCTTTATAAACATTCAATTGCCAACAAAATCATGACTGGTGATCATGCAGGAGAAGTCGTATTCCTTCTGTGTATTAAGTTACATACTGGCGATACTTCAGTAAGTAGATTAAAATTCACTACAGCTTTTATGCTGTTAAAATATATAGTGGTGCTTTTTTTTCTTCAGCGTTATCAGCTAAATATTCATAATGACTAAGGTATAATAATAAATATGGATTACCATTTTATTTATGTAGTACTTGTTTGCTACCAAAACTTATTCTGTATGACACACAGCAACAAATAATAAACATAGCATAAATCTTTAAAAAAGCCAAAAATGTATCAAATGGTCATAACTTTTTTTTAATCAATAAGACACAAGACACATGCTTAACAGATTTATAAGTAAAAGGAACATCTTGCTGTTAAGCTAACATTTTTCTTTTTCCAATTAAAAAAGTAAGCTGCTGCACTTAAAAAGTTCGCTGTCCAAACTAAAATGTACATTTTAATTAAAGGACAAAATAAAGTTCTAGCTATTTATCGTCACACATGTGCAAGTAGGAGTCAACTAAACGGCCTGAATAATGGCAATTCCACATCCGAACAAGGGGTGGCGGGGTGCACTAACTGTCTTTCTTGATACCTTGCAGACCATTCTCGGGAAATCCCACAGGGTTCCGGCTCCAGTGACGACATCACTTCCATTTTCCAGTGCCACTGATGACATCACTTTCCGGCCTCGGCTCAGATGTTTTCACTTGTGTTCTGCCAATGATGACGCCACTTCTGTTTCCGCCCATGATGATGTCACTTCCAGTACTGCCCATGATGACATCACTTCCTAAACTGGTCTTTAAAGCGGCCATCTTGTCTCTGTACCAGAACTTTAGTTGTGGACTCCAATCTGGAAAGATCTGTAATTCTATTCTCAATTTCATTATTACAGCCAGGACATATTATACGGGTGGCTGCCCCAAACCTTCTTTATGTCTCATTGTGGTTTTTGTGACATTATCTATCTAAAATAAAAAGGTCTGAATTCCTTAAAGTAGCTTTTTTGCCATCTAAATGTGTAACTGCACAAGGCAACTCCTCTGATTTCTTTTACTCAGTTTATTACTCCACTTTCTTTAACGTAAAGGCTAATACAGGTTAAATCCTATTATAGCGAATACGGAAGCAACAAAATTTTCTTAACAACAAATACTTTTTGTTGGCCCAGACAATCATTCAAACAACATCATGTTTAATGGATTTTGTTTTAACGAAACATACATTTTAGTATAATGAACATTTTCTCAACCAAAAATGGCAACCAAAGATAATAATGCTATGCAAAAAATATTTAATACCATGCCTACAATTTTGCCAAGTCTCAGGAATCCTGCCACAGGCCGTCTCTTTCTTGTTAGACCAAAAGAAAATGACTGTCTGTTGGGAAATTTCCGATCTCAGAAAGACAGTCTCAGCAATGTTCAGCAAGAGTGTAGGTGCAACATCATACATGTAGCTGAATTCAGTGCTTAGGTCGCACAGTTGAACGAGAAACAGGAAGGGGAGTCCAGGTTTCCATGGTAAAACAGGTACTTGATTACTGTATTGAGAAGGCAGACACAGTCTCAAGACTTAATTCATAATAGGAGCTGTTAGGAGCTGTGACACTACAGTCATCCTGTTTTAGCTCCCATCTTCAGATTAGAACAGCAGTCGCTTGGAATCATTGCTGTGGCAAACCAGGAGGGTTCGATGAAGAGCAGGTGAAAGCCCGGTGTTAAATGTTCTAAACATTGTGCAACATTCATATTATGCGGTAAGCCTGATCCTGCAGAAAACAACCAAATACTTCGCCCTTAGTTTACTGTTTACCAGACACAGCAGCGCAGCTAAGGAGCTGTCTTTGCACCTCTGCTTTTAGAGATGGTGAATTGCTGGCGACCCTTCCACAATACTATTATACATTTAACCCATACTATATTTGTGAGAACGAAATTTCTATCATAAAAAAATATTTTTATGGTCCCATAAATTTTGTTACAATCGGATTACACCTGTATTGTAATCATCTCTCACAAAACAAGCCTCGACTTCCTGCGCTTTGTTTACACTGCAGGAAGTTTGCTGCAAATTTAAAAAAAAAAACAAAAAACAACACACCATGCTGGCTCAACTACCATAATACCTCATGTAAAGTTGTACTGCATAAAGCATGAAAAAGATCATTTTACTGATCACCGATCAAGTCTTTATTTTGTGAAAATCAGCCAATTTAGATCAGCAGTTGATCGGTCGGTGCATCCTTTTCTTCCAGTCTCTATGTCAAAAAAGACGCATAACTAGGAATAACAAAATTAATTACTGTGTTCATTGTGTTTGAGCAAACACAAGCAATTTTGCCTAGGCTTCTTTTATGTATTATAAGCAGCACAGAGAGTTCCCAGATATGCTTTCTCTTTGATCACATCATTATGTGCACATATGAAACCCTGTTTTTGTAAAGGGCTGTATTTTCAAGGGTGACACTCAATTTGAGTATAATAGCACAAATATAAAAAGTGAATAAAGTAAAAACATACATAGCAAGTAGATTTTTTAATCTATAGTATGTTAAGTATATCTGAATATATCTGTATACATAATTTTGATATGAATATTTCAGCATTAATTTTTGGACAATTTGATAATCCTGTAATTGACCCTGTAAGTTGGAGGCGTATTTTGCTGAAAGGATGGATGGACAGTGTCAGAATCAAATTCACAAAGCCTGTTGAAAACAGGAAAAATACCTTTATTTGACACTCATGTGGAGCCACAACAGTATCATGAAAGAAAAGACTGAATTACAGCTGTTGATTACACTTCTTAAATACACTGTTAATTGCAGAAGTACATGATTTGCTTCATGTCCTTGCAAGTTACTGATAAACGGAACCTCAGAGTCAGAATTCTGCTACACTAGATTAAGCTGGTCCTCTTATCAATACTTAACCTTGCACAGAAGTAGCAGTGGGACTGGGTCACATATTTAATTAAAATCCCTTCTATTAGACCTAAAGGCAAAGGCTAACAGTTAACCACAGCTACAGCCAACAAGGATACAAGTCACTTACTGTAATATGATCAATAAATAATAAAAAATTGAAAATCACATTTAACAGTAAAAAAATCAACTCAGATCGACAGATATATAACTTTATTTGTCCCCAAGGGAAAATTAAGCCCTTATGTAAAACCCCCAAACACACACAAGCATAATAATGAAAAGAGAGCTGTAACAGTGTTGTGTGTAGAATTCTGAGGAAAAAAATGAATTTAATCAATTTTGGAATAAGGCTGTAACATAACAAAATGTGGAAAAAGTGATGCGCTGTGAATACTTTCCGGATGCACTGTATTCCCAGGTCAAGGAAAGAGTCACTTCGAGGAACAGAGGCAACCTTAAACATTTCAACTCTAGTGGGTACAATGGGTCTAAGTTTTCAACAGGCTTACTGGTATTGAATGAAAAACTCAAAATGACACTTTTTAAAAGACTGATTGCATTCAAAAGCTGTAACCACGATGTCTATCCAAACTCAGGACTGGAATTTAGGGACCATTGTTTAAATTATCCTTCTATGGCATCGTGAGGCACTTCACAGTACTCTGACTCTGTTTTCACTTATAAAGTATTCTTCACATGTCACATACAGTGTTAAAAAACATTGAGTATATTAAAAAGAGCAAAAAAAACTTAGCTAGCCCAACCAGATTAACTACATCACTTAATCAATTTTTATGCTTGCATGAAGCCACTTTATCACAGGCTAACTTTATGTATGTAAACACATTCACTAAACTGGCACTGATTAGTTCTGCAGATTTTAGGGTGGGTAAGCAACCATCCCCTTCATATTAGTGGAATTATTGAAGGGAAGTAATAGAATTTACCATATTCTTCATATAATTGCTTCTGCTAGGCAATGACACATGTTCTGAGATTTATTTTCTGGTAAGGGAGACATTTCTTTGAAGGAAAGGTGGTTCTACTCACTAATGGCACAAGAGAGTGGCAACATTTTGCATGTTGACTAGCACATGCACGGAAAGATTTTACTGTGCTCTTTACATGTGACAAAAATGACCCAATAAACTCAAAAATTGGGGCAAACTTGACAATAATGGCCCAATAAACTCAAAAATAGGGGCAAACTGGAGTCACCAAAAAAACCCATTTCGTCTTTGGTATGTGTGAAGAAATGGGGGTCTGATGACATGGGGAGAAAGCTAAATTCCACAGAAGTGACGAGGTTGCTACTTTGGAGCCCTGTTTTTTAAGCTGTAAGGCACAGCACTAACCACCTCCTCTACCTATCCATTGTCTGTACCCACTTGGGTTTAAACAGCAAAATTTATAATGCTTTTGTATAAATGTGAAAAGCAGTGAGAACTTTCATAATAAAAGATTATTTCTTAAAACAATCTAGATATTTGTAAAGCAGTTAATCTGCACAGTATTTTAACATTCTCAGGAAACTGTCACTATAAAATTTTAATAATGTAACTTCTATTAACCATTAAGGTTTTTTTTAAGTTTCCTTTAGAGTAGCGCAGTGGTGCAATGATTAGTGTTACTGCATCAAGGATCTAGCTTCCTTCTTTGCCTGAACCTTACATTTTACCTCAATTTCCTCCAACATTATACAGATATGTGTGTTAAACTACTGACTCTAAACTAGCCTTATAAGAGTATGGGTGTAATGAATTGGTTCTCTGACCATGGTTGACTCCTGCCTTGTCCCCAGTGCAACCTTTCAGAATTAGAATATGTGAGTGTAGGAATGAAAGAAATTACTTTTTTTTAAAGCTGCAATGCCATATACTGCATAAAGAGCCAGTAATAAAATAGCATTTGCATCAGTTATATGGAATGAAGACTAAGATGTGATTTAGTTGAGCTGGTAACTTTAAAGTGGTTCAGTATGAGGCATTGTGAGCGTGCTTGTGTGTGCCCTGTCATTCACTACACTAGTTGCTTCATGCCTTGTACTAAATGCTTCAAGCCCCCTATATCCCAAATCACATTATGTGAAAATTGATATATAGGTAGGTGCCTTTAGGCTGCTCTTTTATGCATCATATATAAATATGTTCTGAAACCTGCTTAATTTAATTCAAAGTCACAAGGGGCAGGAAACTACCTCAGCAGCAATTAAAATAAGGCAGAGACCACCAGGATGTTAAACACTGCTGATAACCAAATAATAATTAAACACATATGAAATCTGAATGAAAAAAATAATTAATTCATATATCAGCAAGTTTATTACTTCATTCATATTACTTCCATGGTTTATCAGGATGCATATCTGAGTGAAGTACTAATTAAAAATAAACAAAGTGACCAGGTATAACCTGCATGTGTCAGCTTAGAGGATACAGTGCTTCCCATTTATACTGTGACAGAAACAGAAACACAATACACCTACATCCCCCACTGGTATTTAAACCCAAAAGGTGCTAGTTGTCATTTTTTTTTTTCTCTTGGAGGTGCAGCCATTTTCAGAAAAAAAAACTCTCTTGCAAACACAGTTCAAGACATAAAAGGTGTAGCTAAAGGATAAGGTAATCCAAATGAGAATCCACATCTTCTTCAAAGGAAATGACTGTTTAATTGCAATTTGTTCAATCTACAAAACAATAATAAAATCTGTGTGCATTCCCCAAATTTTTGTTTTCTTCATACAGGCATAACACAGCTGGAAATTATGAAAATCAACATCACCAAAAGCAGACATTTGTCAACAAAGCAGTTGTGTAATTATGGTACCTGGAAAAAGCAGTCAAGATAAGCTCTTGTCATTCATCAAACATGTTTATATGGCAATCATAACTTTCCTTTGCCCTGAACTTTGTGTGATTTAAATAAAAATGACTAAGTAGAATTTCTAGAAGAAATGGATTTCTTACTATACAGGAACAAAATTTGGCATGCCTTGAAAATGCCTTAGTGATAAAAAGATGAAGACTAGTAATGCCAAAAATAACAGCCAGCATTGTTTTCACTCAGTTTGTTGGTTGACCCTTGCCTATACTTTGCTCCTAAATTTAAACAAATTCAACAGTCTGCAAAAGAAAACATTTTTATCTGAAAAGACAAGAGGCCAACAATGACAGCATTTGTTTAACTGCAAACTGATCTTGGATGCTGGCATTTAAACACTGTGTCTCACATAAAAGAAGAGTTTAAACACACAAACAAAAGTAATTTATACACAAATAAGTATGTAAAAATGTGCAACCTTTCAGTAAAAGGTTATGAAGTTACAATATTCAATGTATTAGAGTTATTAGAAGGATGTCATGACCTTCTTGCAGATAAAGGTGTAAAGCTACATACAGTAGGAAGGAAATGTTGAATACAATCATAACTGACCAGAAACCACATGCATAATCTGGTGTTCCTGTTCAGACATGGGCTGTAAATTAGACCTTCAAATTTAATAAAGTGGCATGCATGGGAGCTTTTATGAAAATTTATTCAAAGTATTTATCTCTAGTGGGCAGTGCAATATTTAGGTAATATATTACTGTTATCTCAATATGTACATCTGGCCCACCATTGAATCTGGTACAGCTCATTTACTCTGTCCCAAGTGGTGAAGATTTCTGATGAATAGATTCCCAAGTTTAATTATGGAGACATTTCTAAACTGCAAGATGCAGCATAGTTTACAATTTATTACTGAATTTAGACTTTCTCATACTGTATCACTGCTGCTTGGTCTAAGTTTATAATTTATTCAGTGGCAATCCACTTGGACGTTTTGATAATATTTAAATCTGTTACCTTTTTATAAGACATATTCCAAAACACAACTTCAATATTTCTTCACAGTCATGATATACAACTGTACTGTATATTAATTTGCCATATAAAGCTGGGTTCTAAAGTGAAGCTTTATATATATATATATATATATATATATATATATATATATATATATATATATATATATATATATATATATATATATATATATATATATATATTTTTTTTATTTTAAATATGTATTTTTATTGTCACAAGCATGTCTCAGAAAAACAGACTGTACATTTATCTTTAATCGATTTTCTTTGACCCTTTATTCAGTAAGTCATAAAGCTTTTGTTTTCATGATTAAACCGCAGCTCCATAAAACTCATTTTAAAATGCAAGAGAAGAGCAGGCTAGATTGTTTTAAAAGTTATTACATATGCATATTTATTACAATTAATACATACAATGATTTTGAAGAAATAATTTTCACTTGAAAAATAGCAAACTTATCCTTTAAGTACTCCAATACATACAGTATATGTCATATATTACATTTTTTTTCTGTTTAATTCAACCTAAGCTGCAATTATAGGGGCTAAAATTATTTCATGTATTCAAGATCAACCAGAGAAAGTCTTAATTCTTTGGACTTAAAGCTTCGATTTAATTGCGGAAAAGAAATTCAAGTTGTTCTGCTTTTTTTATAGTCAGATTGAGAATGCTCAATTATTGTACATTATGCACACATTGGTAAATCTTCTAACCTTAGCTTTCGATGATGCCTTGTGAAACAAACTCCTATGTTTGTAATATTGCCACGGTTCTTTATTTTCATATTCTAATATCTACACATTCTATGTTTCATATCAAATTCAGTCTACCCTGTAAAACTGTCACACATAAAAAAAAAAATGTCTAGCATTGATGGAGTATTTTATAATGTAGTCTACAGCCCAGGCCAGAATTAGCAGTTGCTATCACTGCTCTTTTACCAAAAAAGAAAAACATTTTGCAGGCTATTATTACTCTGTGAAAGAGTTCACTTTGTCATCCAAAGGGATACATATGCAATGCTTCTGGAAGTACCAAAATGGATTAAAAAAAACACACAAAAAAACAAAAAACAAAAAACACATACTTTTACAACACAAAAAATCATGATACTTGTCTCTAGTGTATCAATATTGTATCAGAAAAAGTGTATCAAAACTGTAGTATATTGATTTTTCCACCAACTTATATTAGACACATAAAGAAAAGAACAACTTTTATATTTTTAGCCACAAGACTGCGTCTGCTCACAATTATACTACCTTCGGTAACCTGCAGATGGTACGTTGACTTTCAATCTGCATTGTACACTTTAATTTCATTTCTGCTTTCCCTACACATTGAGCTTGTCAACATCCTAATTTAAAGCATTATCAGTTCCAGCAAAAAGGTAACACAGTCAGCAACCATAACTAGTAATAAGTGGTTCACATATATAGGTAAAGGCTGGTTGATAAAGCTGAATGGTTTTTGGGATGGTATAACATATACTGGTCTGCCTGGTATACATTAGGGCTGGTAATGGAATAAGTTTTGATGGAAAGAAAGTAGACAGAAGAATATCTACAATTGTGTCAAATTCTATTTTTACTAATATTAATAAAAAAAATACCAGTACTTTACCCAAGCTGTGTTCTAGCCTTGCACTCAATACCAGCTGGTTCATGCTATTGCACCAGAAAAATGAACATGATTAAATGGATTCAATAAAAGATGGATTGGTGAATAAAGATGCTCTCAGAGAATCCATAACTAGGAATGCAGTACCCCTTCGATGTCTTGATGGCAGTTATAATATATCAACCAGAAGAACCAATGAACTGGAGACTTAGCAAGTCTGTAAAAACTGCTCTTTAATTTAAGTGTTTTAATGCCAAGCACACATATTTTTTGCACAAAACAGGGTTATATTTTCTTCCATCATAGATAGAATGCGGTTTTAATCCTTTGCTTTGAAGTCATTTCTAATATTTTTCTTTTAATTAAATTCAATTGTATTACTGTTTTCTGCTTATTGATATACTACATATAGTCTTTCTCTAGGTCCAATAGAAAATATCAAAGAATATCCTATGAGGCTCATCTACTACTATAAACCATCCTGAAGTACTTTGTACATTTTTATATATGCAGACTTTGCTATTGAACTGTCTTACATTTTTAGCATTTTTAGAATCCCTGTCCATGAGTTGTTCCTGATAAGGTGAGATCAGTCTCCCCACAACCTAGAAATATAAACAGTTATAGAAAATATGTATGTGGAAGGATGGATGGATGGAAGAATGCATTAATTGCCTCTCCCAGTTCATCCTCTGGCAGAGAGAATTAAGAATTAAGAGAAGGTACAGTAGTGTATTTGTTAGGACTAGAAGTCCAGATTCAGCCTACTTAATGGCTTATGTGGAGCTTACACTGTGTTCCAGTCTTAGACAGACACTTCACACATACATGCTGAGTTAACTGGTGACTGGCAAATTGGTCTGCTTTCAGCATTTATGGGAATTTGTGTATATCCCACACGATCTACTGGTCTCCTGTCTTGGCTTTTTTCTGCACTGAACGCTACATTACATAAAACACCTCAGGCTCTCTGCAATGCTACTATGAAAAAACGGATGGATGGGTTAAGTAAAGTAAAAAAAAATAAATTGAATTTCACTTTCAAAGGTAAATATTTGTAATAACTCAGCTTAGTTTGGAATACATAATATATCAGAAGAGTGCTACTATAAAAGGAATACAACAAGAGAAAGCACAAGTGAAATGCAAAATAATTCTACAATCGTTTTCTACAGGAGGGGTAAACAAGTTTGGAGTTTCAGATGTTTAGCATTAACTATCTGCCCTTCTTTGCTTCTTTCTTTTTATTTCCCTTCTTGAATGTTAAAGTCAGCTCCACTACCCACTCAGGAATGTACCCTCCAGACTTTTCAAGGATACGTCAGCGCATGCAGAGAGTGTAATAAGTCAGGATTCAAAGGCTTTTTGAGAAGAGAGAACACATAAAACATAATGGGATGCCTAAAGCAAACAGTTGATAGTCAGCTAATAACACTCAAGGAATTAGAGAAGCTGTGGCCATTAAGCAAACTGGTCTAACCACTCCCTTGGTCAGACTATCACTGAATTACAACTGTTTTTAAAGACGAAGCACATGGTAACACTTAAAAGAAATCTTTTCTTTGCTTAAGATGCATCGCAGAACAAAAGAAAGTAAATAAATCAAGAATAGCTAAGTGGCATCATTTATCTGAAACTAACATACATATTACAATGCAGTGCAGGCATAACATCTCAAGTTTCAACATAATGAAAAACAGTTACACATAGCTAATGAGAATTATTTTAAAATGTTTCCAGCTATACATCCAAACCCATTCAAGTACATAAGCAAACACAGACCCTTCCGACTTCATCCTCAATGCGAATAAACAGTTAACATATCAAGTGGGAAACACATTTGAGAATGTCACTTCCACTGAAGTGGGGAAAAAACAAGACCCTCTGTTAATCCATTTTTGGAATGCATCCCCATAGATTCATTTCATACAGTGTAACCTTTGTAACAGTCTGCTATTGTCATCTGTAACGTGAACCTCCTTGATTAAACTCTATAACATTATTCTTCTGTGGATTCCACTGCCAGACCTCACCCTTCCTCCTGCCCTAAGGGTAACAGTCTCAAGACAGCCTTCTCACATCACAGATGACTCTGTGCACCACTCCTCCACCTCCTCCATACGTTTCTTTCTGTTGTCTTGCTCATGCAAGTCGATCCCCTGTGCCATGGACATACACAAACCTGCTGCTATGCAACCATAATGAAAGATGATAATCTATTTTCTTGACTAGTCTGTCAGTATTTTACAGTGTTTTTTTCAGCAAAGAAGTGCATTGTGGAAACAAAGAACAATATATGAAAATAAAACAATGTAATGCCTATTCACCAAGAAAAGGAAGAAACTGAATAATCTAATACTGCACAATACACCCATACACAACAGTACATGTGCCAAAGAAACTTCAAGTTTGGGAAAAAGAATTGCATAAAAACAAAGTAAGAAACATATCTCTTTTTAAACAAGGATCACAAAATGCACTAAATCATAAACACAGAATGTTATAATAGTACTAAAGAACATACAAATGTTTTAAAAATTTGACTAAATGGGTGTAACAACCTCCCAACTTGCACAGCCTGTGCTGCAATCTTAACAAAGGCAGTTTAGTGTCCAAACTGGAATCAGAAGACAGGATTCTGCAGCTGTAAGTCAGCAACCCTAATCTCAGCACTAAACTGCCAGACCTGTAGATAATACAAGAGTAAAAGCACAATTTAAAGTTCAAGAGCTTTTGCTGAAAATCAAGTAATATGTTTACTATGGTGTCTGGATTCATGTAAATTTCATTACCAACATTGTTGTTTTGTTGCTCATTTCTGCCTCAATTCACAAATTATCTACATAATCAAAGCCCACCTTCACAATACAGTTTAGTTTTATTCATTATTTTAAGGAAATTGTGTCTCAGATAAAATACCATGTGCTACCCAGTTTGCACTGTGTGACCTGCCCTGTTTAAAGTCTGCATATTCTCCTGCTTGTTATTCCTTAAGGAAAAATCAATTTTCTTCACACATCTTAAAGCCATTCAAAGCAGTCTAAATGAAGCTTTTAAACTGAAATGTTTTGAGTGGGTGTGCATGATGGACTGTCATCTCGTGCAAAGCTGCGTCCAACTTTGTGTTCAAAGATGTAAAGATTAACTCTGGCTCACTACAACAAGTGGAATGTAATGGAAAAATAGGATTCAGAAAGAAAACAGTTGTTAGGAACCACTGCAGTTCCTATGTTAAAAAACTGAGAACACCAACACTGTAAGTCATCATATTAAAAAGCTTTTGCTGAGAAACAAACGCCACATTGTTTAGTGCATCCATTCCTAATTAAAATGTTTGCATGATTGCTTACTCGAAGTGTTACAATTTGATGTTTCTAATTTGTAATTCAATATGAGTGACATTAACATACAAAATATAGAAGCCGACACATTTATTTTCTGCTTTCTTACAATTATGATGATTGTGTTTACAAAAACTGGACAAAACTTATTTAAGGATTTATATTGCCAGGATTTCCTGACATTAAGGCATTCAATTGTCACACACGTGCACATGGGAAGCAGCTAAAGGGCCTGAATGAGAGTAATTCCATACCAGACCAGGGGGTGGCGAAGTGCACTAACTCTTTCTCTCACCTCTCTGCAGACCAGTCACAGGAAATCCCACCTGGCCACGATGATGTCACTTCCGGTTCCAGAATCAATGATGCCACTTCCAGTTTTGGCCCCACTGATGATGTCACTTCCTCTTTTCTCCTTTAAAGGCATCATCTTTGTGTTATTGAGTCAGTTATGTTGTGGACTCCACTCTGTACATTATTAATATCCATTTTTGCAGCCAGGAACAATATATGGGTGGCTACCCAAATCTTTTGTAGCTCTTTGTCTTGTTTATGACAAATAGAAGACAAACAAAAACAAAATCCACACACATGCAATATAATACAATTAATACACATAGATATATACTTTTCAGTATGACCTTGCTCTCCATGTTCCCAAGATTAATGTTAAATCAGTGATGGACACTGAATAAAACCGATTTTCATTCACCTCTACACTTTACATGTTGAAGGTCTCATATTATTACACTTTGTTTGACAGACGCCTTAAGCCAAGAGAATTACCAAAAAAAATCAATATGCATACCTACAATATATTTGAAAGTTTCACAACAGGACAAAGTAAAAAAACAACAGGAATTAAATCTTCAAATTAGAGTTAGACACACTAGCTGGAAGAATTAACACTGTTAAGATGAATATTCTTCCTAAGCTCCTTTTTTATTTCAAAACATTACAATATACTTTAATAAATCATTCTTTAAGCAATTAGATTCAACAATAACCTCATTTATTTGGAATTCAAAACATCCATACATCCAAAGAGCGACCCTACAAAGACAAAGGGCAGAAGGCGGCATGGCTGTACCTAACTTCCAGTTTTATTACTGGGGAGCAAATATACAGGCGATAAGAACCTGGACACAAATAGAAGAGCATACACAGGCTTGGACCGCAATAGAAGTAAATTCCTGTAGTACTTCTTTGTATTCCTTGCTCTGTGCTCCAATAAACACACGTTATCGGCAATATACTAATAACCCAATTGTGGTCCACTCACTTAGAATTTTGAACCAATGTAGAAAGCATTTTAAGACGGAGAAGCTTCTATCTGTGGCACATCTGCAAGAGAACCACCTCTTTCAACCTTCGCAAACATATGCAGCTTTTAATATCTGGAAAAAATTTGGAATTAACTTGCTTAGAAATCTTTATACTGTATAGACAACGTCTTTGCATCCTATGAACAATTACATTCCAAAACATTCCAGCTACACATTTCTTTCACTATCTTCAAATCAGGAACTTTGTTAAACAGAACCTTCCAGATTTTCCTCATCTTGCACCCTCATCCATGCTGGCAAAAATATTGCTCAATCTCAAGGACAGACACCATCTCTACAATATATAAAATCATTTTACAATCCCTCCCTTTCAAAGATCCAAGAGGACACTGGGAAAAAGATCTCTCAATTAATATATCAGACAAAGAGTGGAAAGTAGCAATGCAGAGAATTCACTCAAGCTCCATATGAGCAAAGCATACAATTATACAACTCAAAATTATATATATCGAGCACATCTGTCTCGACTAAAACTCTCCAAAATGTTTCCAGGGCATGATCCAACCTGCGAACGCTGCAACCAAGTCCCAGCCTCACTGGGTCACATGTTCTGGGCCTGCACCAAATTAACATTATTCTGGACGAAAATTTTGAATTACCTTTCAGACAGCCTTGGACTCACAGTCTCTCCTAACCCATTAACAGCTGTGTTTGGGGTTCTTCCAGATGGGTTTAAAATGGAGAAGGACAAACAAATTGTAATTGAATTCACTACACTTTTGGCATGCAGACTTATTCTGATAAACTGTAAGAACCCAAACTCTCCTCTTTTAAGTCAGTGGGAAACTGATGCGTTATACTATTTGAAATTGGAAAAAATCAAATACTCAGTTAGAGGATCCGTACAGACTTTTTTCAAAACATGGCAGGATCTAATCAGTAATATTTTAAAATAAGCTCATAAAGCACAGAGAATTTATTAATTTAGGTATGTTTACAAGCCTTAAAGTTCACACCGTTTGGCTTGCTCTCTCTCTCAGGGGTGGGGATCGATTTGTCCTTAACTCAGTTTTTCTTTTTGTAAAAACTTGATTGATTTGTATGGATTGCAATAAAATTAATAACAAAAAAATTGAGTTAGACAGTAGACATTTAGACAGTACACAGATGCAAGCATTTTAGAATGTAAGGAAGTACAGTAGGATGGCAGAGGTCTGAGTTGAAATCCCAGTCTGTCCACTGCCTGTAGGGAGTTTGCACAAGTATTGTCCAGATACTTATTTTACTCACCCAAATATCACAGGTTAACTGACAATTCTAAATTTGCCCCATTTGAACAAGTAGGCCCTGCCCAGATATGGTTGCCAGTATTAAGGTTGGATATAAATTGAGAATTCAAACTTTCTTTTAAAGATAAAAATCTGTTACAATTAAACTATACAGAAAGCAAGCAAAAATACTAATCAATACCATATGCAGATTAGATTAATGCAAAATATTTGAGAGCTTTGCTTTTTCCTTCAGAAAAATATACCAAAAATCATTTTTTTAAGCTCTGCTGGTTTATCCCTACTGTAACCAGCAAACAGCACATTTTTGTTACTACTGTATAGACACAGAGCCCTTTATAATTTTTCTTTGACATATAAACTTAGCACTGTTTATTTTACAATCTGAGAATGTTATAATTACATATGTCATTAGCAGGTGCATAGAGGTGAGAAAGTATGAACAATACATGAACACTCCTTGAATAAATGTTTCAATTAAGGAAAACAATGAAAAAAAAAAAATTTGCATTTAAACAGCCAATAATGTATGTAATTATAACATTCTCAGATTCACTAATCCAGTTCTGGGTCATGGGAAATGGAAGGTTATCTGGGCAACAGTGGGAGTATGGTGGGAAGCAACTCAAGCTTGGGCACATAGAAGACCCCACATGCCCACACTAGAAGACTTAACTTATTACATCATTTGGAACACTTGCCTTCAATTAATGCATAAATATTCCAGAAAAGGGTCCCCTATGGTAATCTAGAAGTGTCACCATTAATCTACATTACACAATCAATTCAGCTAAATGTCTTTGCTCACCTGATAGGATCCATAGTTTTATTAAACAATTTCTCTGGTTAATCAAATAACATTTTCATGTAAGGGTGTGGGAAAGGGAATGTTGATGTTGTTGTAACTCCCCTTTTGGAGTATTAACATTGCTTAACTTCTGCAGGGGCTAACTTTGCAGGGTACAAGGGACTCAAAATTTTTTAACTTGTATGAAAGAATATTTTTTCTTTATTTTATACAGAAATAGCCCTGCCTCTACACTGGCCAAACGTTTATTCTTTAACTTAATTACTATTATCAATAATATCACTTGTCCACCACTAGGCATGTGCAAACTGCCTTTTCAGGATTTACTCTTCTTCAATGAACAGCCGCTGTTGACATGGCATTTGCAGCAGCAGGACAGGTGAAATTCGGGTTGTCAGAATGTTAAGCAGGTGAAGAAGACAGAGATTTATCGTGTTAGTGACAGTTCTTTAGAAATGTCCATTGACTCATTATACAGTAATAATGACAGTGTATTGACAGTGAAACATACAAAGGTGATGACTTTGCTCAAATGGTAAACTCTGACACCATTTCTTAATGTGTGTGGAAATATTACACATGCACGGCCTGGTTAATAGTAATGGGGACTGTGGAAGAGAGGTGAGACAGAGAGTGCAGGCAGGGTGGAAAGGGTGGAGAAAAGTGTCAGGAGTAATTTGTGACAGACAGGTATCAGCAAGAGTGAAAGGGGAGGTCTACAGGATGGTAGTGAGACCAGCTATGCTATATGGGTTGAACACAGTGGCACTGACCAGAAAGCAGGAGACAAAGCTGAAGGTAGCAGAGTTAAAGATGTTAAGATTCGCACTGGGTGTGACAAGGATGGGCAGGATTAGAAATGAGTACATTAGTGTACTTGGGGGTCAAGTCAGAGTAGTTGGGGTCAAGTCAGAGAGGCGAGTCAGAGAAGGAAGGGAGATTGCGTTGGTTTGGACATTTGCAGAGGACAGATGCTGAGTATATTGGGAGAAGGATATTTGGGATAGAGCTAACAGGTATGAGGAAAAGACAAAGGCCTAAAAGAAGGTTTATGGATGTGGTGAGCAAAGACATGCAGGTGATGGGTGTAACAGAACAAGATGCAGAGGACAGAAAGATATGGAAAAGGTGATCCGCTGTGGCAACTCCTAACAGGAGCAGCCGAAAGAAGAAGAAGGCCTAAAACATGGTTAGTCTATTCCAGGTCTAAACATGCCTTTTATGGTAAGTGCATGTCTTTGTTTATTTAAATTAACTAGCAGCCTGTGTTTACTTGCACTCAAGGCCTTGTATGCGTTGCACTGGCACACTGAAAAAAAATCCAGGTTGCTCATTAGGTTTGATGTCATGACAAGCTACTGGGTTTTTTCACACTCAGGTGAATATAAATCAGAAGGCTCAGGCAGAGATATACTGGTCAACAATACCATAGTTTGAAATGCCTTATGGCGAGCAATTTACAAATGAAAAACATGTTACCTTACTTGTAAGATGTTTGCATATTGCTACCTGTTATTTTATACAGTAGTAAAAAATTATTTTTGATAATAAAAGCGCTACTTGAGGAGTTAATTGAGAAATTAACTAAAGTCTACATACCTTAACAGAATGGCGTTACCAAATCATTTACGGTTTTGAAAGGTCTTTTGGCAATGAAGTGATACAAACACCAGACGATTACTGAGTTAGTACTAAGTCTACTCTACTGAACAACAAGTAAAGTTCACTGGAGGTCTGACAAAAGAGAATGCAAACTGGCAAGACATAAAAACTCATTTCTCATGTATGTACTGTATGAAGGTCATGTATGGCTACATGAATCATGGACAGTATGTGCACTGTATAGTCTTAGTCAGCAGGACCCTTTACCAAAAAATACTTCCTGCAGCACTGCATTCATGAAATTTCCAAAAAGTGTGTTTTACAATTTGCTGTCATAGGGAACAGGAGTATATCATGGCAGCATTAGGCAAGAACCAGCCCTAGAATTGGGTACCAGTCCATTACAAGATACACTCACATACAATTTACAAACAACAGTTAACTGACCAAGCAAATACTTAAAATCCAAGTTCCCAAGTGTTTATATTTATCTTTGGGCCTTAGTTGCCTTGAAAGCTTGCATATTATATTATAATCTGTTCAGTTAGCCAATGAAAGGTATCATTTTGCTCAACTTCTCTTGTACAGAAAAAAATCACTAGGCAAAATGGTCAGAAGTTACTTGGCTCTGTTTGGTGGTTTTCGTCTGCATACCTTTATCTAAATTCATTCTCTTGCTTCTTTCAAATACAGATACAGACAATATTAAAAAAATGATCCTTTGATTTTAATTCACAATAATAGAAGTAAGCAACTTTAAGTAGTTGTCTTTATCCCTTAAGTCCTCAACAGAACACTTGTGCACTAAGCTTGACTAACCTATAATAATGTTTAATTTTAGACAACACACATCGAATGTGTTATTTTAGATGCTCTTAAAAATGAACTAAAATACTATTTATGTTCCCAAATGGCATAGTGTATATCTTTACATTCACAAATAAACACCCTCTTCATTTAGGCGATGCACCCAGACTATTTTTAACTCCATCTTGCTTTTACACTTCATGCTGAAACATTGAAAGGTGTACTTTGGGAATAGAAAACCTACTTGGTCATTCTTACTTTCAGAAAAAATACCGTTAAAACTCCATTACAAATTTAAAGAAGGGAAAATGTACAGATGTTACTCCTTCAATTGTTTTATCAGGCTGCCCTCTACTGGGCAGAAATACTGTAAACCATGGAATATAAGGCCAACACATTTGCCCATACTGTAGTTCAGCACTAAAAATTAAAAGTTGCCACAGAACGGAGTGAAGGCTACTACAAGATAAAAACCATCAACAGGCTGGGGGCTTACTAGAAAATATGGTAAACTATAAACATTGTGACCACAAGCAACTTTTACATGCTGCCAGGGATCCAGCTGTACTTAAGGCATTTAAACAATTATACTACTGAACCTTAGAGGTTGTCCTCACTAGAAAGCCACTATATACAACAAATATTTTGTTTATTATTGCACAGAAAACCAAAGACATATCATTTACAAAATCCACCAAAAGATAATTGCATAAATGCATTAGTCCGAAGTGCAGTAAGTAGCTCCATTCAATTCAAGCACTTATCTGTTAAACACTGTAACCTCTCGACTACGTTTACATTCCTGTTTCTCTCTCTTTATGGAGAAAAGTTAAGCTGCAAGATAAAAATTTATGAGAATTCACCAGAAGTTAAGAATATCAATTAATATAAAGAACTTCCTCCACTAAAAACCCTTTTACCAAAATAACGATCAAAAGTGTATTGCAATTTAGTATACAAATTTCTTCCTTGGTTGTAATAACAGAAAATGTTTACACTTTGGTAGTATTGTACACAAGACAAAAAATGTACACTGGACAGTGTTCCAGTCCACTATAGGGCACAAGCATGCACACAACCAACACTGAAGCAATTTAGAAACTCTCAGCCTAACATACAATTCTTTAAGATGTGTGTTATGAAAAATGGATAAGATAAAAAAAAATCCTTCATGGGTAAAAAGAAAGCAAGAAGGATTTAAACCCAGTCTTCTGGAGTCATGACATAGAAGTAGTAATAATAGAAAATAGCCTTTGAAAAGAAACACAAAAATATCAATGACCAAAATCAATAATAATAATACATTATATTTAAAGAGCACAGTTCACATAATGAAAAAGCAGAGAACTGATTTTCAGTAAAATCTGCCATATGTTTCAAATATCTACACCACAGAGAGGTTAATGACTTGCACAGGTTCATACAAGAAGTCAAGTGGGAACTGAACCATCAGCCAATGATCTAGACACTTTAATATAGCAAATGGAAAAATACTTTTAAAAAGATTACTCTTCTGCACCTATCATGTATCAAAAGTCACATCCTGGCTATAATGACATGTTCCTTCCTCTTCTGGTTAATAGTCATTAAGTCTTACACATTACTCAGACAAACACAATAGAAATGTTTGAGATTCTTAGGAACTTAATCTTAATGTTAAATATGTTGGTCACATCTCCTTTCAAACTGAGTGACTACAGGGTACCATCACAGAAATGATTATGAAAGAAGCAATAGTACTTAATGGGAAAAGAATGTACACTACCTTCATTCAGGCGAGTAACAGGTTCCACTAATGCTCACTGCAATTAATTAGTCACAGGTCATTTCAATCAGATTTCTTTTTATTGGTTTCAGGATTAAACCAATACATCCCATCCAGTGCTGTAAAATTTTTAAAATCCAAGGTTTTTCCTTGTGCCAACATCATGGTCCAGCAATGAATTAATTCTTTAAAAAAATTACTTGAAAAAAGTCTTTCTGTAAGCCACCAGTTTGTTAAGAAATGACACTGGACTAAGTGAGAATGAAACAATTGTTCTATTGCATGACAACAATGTTAATTGTGTCAACCAGTGCTTAAAAGAATTAAGCACATTTTAACAACTATGCAGAAAAACAAATAATGATAACGTCTGTATCAATTTCTTGCTTTCCAAAAGGTACATTTATTAGGGAGTGTTCAGAGTGCTTAACTGCAGGTGCCACACACGTAGGGAGGTACTTTCTTTAACACACTCTGCCTTCACAGGCAGTGGATTTCGCAGCTGGGATGCACACCAAACAGAATGTTGGTGAGGGTTGAGCTTTATGGGAGCAGTAGTACACCAAGCTATGAGTGGTCAGCAGCGCTATTCTACTGAAAGATTTAAGGTTCTCGCGGAGGCTTATACATTATTTGTGGGATGAAGTGACCTAGAACACCCTCTTTGTAGCCTGGAGTGGCACAGGAAGTAGTCCCAGAAATTCCTTAATAAGTGCATTCACCTCATTAGTCAGATGAGCTTGAGGTCAGGGGTTGTGCAGAGGCAGAGGCTCATCTAGTGATGAGGAAGAGGACGGTATTATATTGTGGAAGACTGGAAGGTAGGAAGAAGAGATATAATTGTATACTTGAGTAGATAGCCCTGAAAAGTACAGATAACTTCTGTGACCCTCATTTTGCCTTAATTTTATGAATTGTGTTCATCGTTTCTGCTATGGCCTCCCTTGTGTGCTGAATTTTTTAATAAATTGTTTTCCTGTTACCTATCTGGACTGTGCTTGTGTCTTTTTGGGTAAGGGATCTACTCCAGAGCACCTTATCATGTCACAATATATACTATATGTATGAGCAGTTTTAATGATCCCTGACCTTCAGAGCAGACTAGGGTAAGGTTTATTTAATACAATATCCTCAAATTTAACAGCAAATTTCATGTTTGCTGAGATATGTGAAAGCCCTTAGAAAGCTGTACTGACTTTGTGTTTTTGGTTTTTTTTTTAAGGTCCAAAAGGAATGCACTTTCTAAAAATCAATAATTGATCAGATATGAACTACCCCAAATTGACAGCCTGGTTGTTGAACAAGCTGACAAACAAATGCACAAGTGCCATCCTACATGAACTGGATTAAATGGGTTTGAGAATGTTGTGCTTTGGAACTGAAAGATGAATATGAAAGAATTTTCAGACAAATCGTGTTGCATTGTTTTCTGCCAGGGAGGCCTCATGGCGTCTTATAAAAGCATGCTAAAATACAATAGTACCTCATCTTTAATATTTACTTTAGGAAATGATGAAACACTCTTCAACTTATTTTGCAAAAAATAGTCTTCCACTTGAAATGCATTAGCATGGCCAATATAAGTGAATCCAGGAAATCAACAGTCAATTAGAAACGAAAAACTGCAATTACACAACCTTCAAACTGAAACGGAAAGTTCAACATCAAGATTATTGCAGGGAACCTTGACAATGCAGACAAAGTTTGTAGGTTATTTTTTTCTGATTATTTTATCTAAAATGCAAAAGTATTTAAATGCTAATCAGAAAATAAAAAGGAAATTTTCACATTCAATCACGAAAATTAATAGAATAACTACCAAATTCATGGTTTATAATTATTGATTAATGAAAGTGATTTTTTTTATATTTTATACAGTGTGAGATATGGCCAGTCATTCATCCCGACTAATACCCCAGGCCGCTAGATGGAGCCCTCCTTGCAGCATGGAGGTGCCCCGAATGCCAGCAGGGAATTATGGACAACAAAGTTTTTATGCACAGCCCTGCTGGCTACCATGGGGACCACCAGGAGTCGCTGCAGGGAGGCACAAGGACATCTATTTTCCCTACACCCCGGAAGTACGTCCCAGTCACGTGGACAGAAGGAATGACGTGCTTCTGGGATGAAAAAGAAGAGTTTTTGATCTGACCCGGAGGTGCTAAGAAGTCACATGGACTGAGAGTTCAGAAGCACTTCCGGGTCATGGACTATAAAAGACTCCCAGACAGATGAGCTGAGCTGGGTGGCAGGGTGGCAACGCGTCTAGGAGAGGAGGATTGATTATTGTTTATTGGAGAATTGATTTATTTATGAGTATTGTAGAAAGGAGGGTGTTTTGTGCACATTATTATTATAATAAATCCAAATTTTGGACTTTTACCTGGTGTCTGACGAGTGGTCTGAGGGTTCAAGGGGTCAAGAAAGCCCTAAACTGTCACAACAGATATAAGGAACACAATACAGTTCAATAACAAGTTTAATTTTTGTACTTGACTAAAGTAATTTAACTGATATCTCTCAGCAACAGGCACACTGGCATTACATACAATCCATACTTCTGTAATGTTTCAGTTTTATGAGGATAATGGTTTTGTTACTTATCTGGGAAAGCATAGTTTCATTTTTAATGTGACTCTTACAAATTTCAAGAGTCTGCATCCTCTCTGCTCTTTTCAGTTTTCCTTTTACAATAGAAAGGAAAAACTTTCTATTGTATCCATTGTACTGCTTCTATCACAAATTAAACTGTTCAAATATTACAAAAGCATTCATACAACATCAGGCCATGAAGTATAGCCAAAACACCCCGATCGCCACTATTAATAAATAAGGATCCTGAGTATTTCCTTTTCAACTTTTTACTTTGTTCTTTCCGTCACTCTGATACAGGTTTATCTTTATCTCCTTTTTCTACAAGACCCTTTTCCAGAATTCTCTTTTAAGTACTTTTACAAACTGTTTTCTAACCATCCTGTTTTTGTGCCCAACTAGTGGTTTGCATCTTGCAAACACAACTGCCACCTGAAGACTGCTTCTGATCTTTTGGACAGATGTTCAAGGATTTTTCTTTACTATTGTGAGGATTCTTTAGCCATCAGCAGTGGAGGTCTTCCTTAGCTTACCAGTCCATTTGCAACTACTGAGCTCACCAGTGAATTATTTTTTCTTAATGATACTGCAGACAGTTGATTTACAGTAAGTAATCCTAAGGTTTTACCAATGTCTGTAATGGTTTTATTCTGGTTTTTCAGCCTCATTAAGTCTACTTTTACTTTCAATGGCACAGCTCTTGACATCATGTTGAACAATGGCAACTACAGACTCCAAAGAGCAGAAGTAAGCCTAGGTATCTTATGCCTGAACTAAAGAAACAATGAAACACACCTGAGTAATCACAAACACCTGTGACGCCATTACGGAGCCCTGAAATGAGGGGACCATTTGTAGAAAGTGTCATTTCAATATGGTGTGACCGAAATGTATGTGAATACCTTTAAATGAAAGTCTGTAATGTTCAATTTAATCTAAATTGTTTGATTTGTAATTTTAAACTCTGGAGCTGAGCAATAAACTAAGGAAAAATGTGTCCTTGTATGTGTGTGTGTGTGTGTATATTTTATATATATATATATATATATATATATATATATATATATATATATATATATATATATATATATATATATATATATATATATATATATAAACTGCTCAAAAAATTAAAGGAACACTTTGAAAACACATCAGATCTCAATGGGAAAAAGAAATCCTCCTGGATATCTATACTGATATAGACTGGGTAATGTGTTAGGAGCGAAAGGATGCCACATCGTTTGATGGAAATGAAAATGATCAACCTACAGAGCCCTGAATTCAAAGACGCCCCAAAAATCAGAGTGAAAAAATTATGTGGCAGGCTAGTCCATTTTGCCAAAATTTAATTGCAGCAACTCAAAATTGTACGCAGCACTTTGTATGGCCCCTGTGTTCTTGTATACATGCCTGACAACATCGGTGCATGCTTCTAATGAGATGACAGATGGTGTTGTGGAGATCTCCTCCCAGATCTGGACCAGGGCATCACTGAGCTCCTGGACAGTCTGAGGTGCAACCTGGTGGCATTGGATGGACCAAAACATAATGTCCCAGAGGTGTTCTATTGGATTTAGGTCAGGAAAGTGTGGTGGCCAGTCAATGGTATCAATTCCTTCATCCTCCAGGAACTGCCTGCATACTCTCACCACATGAGGCCAGGAATTGTCGTGCACCAGGAGCCACTGTACCAGCATAGGGTCTGACAATGGGTCCAAGGATTTCATCCTGATACCTAATGGCAGCCAAGGTGCCTTTGTCAAGCCTGTAGCGGTCTGTGTGACCCTCCATGGATATGCCTCCCCAGACAATCATTAACCCACCACCAAACTGCTCATGCTGAATGATGTTACAGGCAGCATAATGTTCTCCATGGCTTCTCCAGACCCTTTCACTTCTGTCAAGTGCTCAGGGTGAACCTGCTCTCATCTGTAAAAAGCACAGGGCACCAGTGGTGCATCTGCCAATTCTGGTATTCTATGGCGAATGCCAATCGAGCTGCATGCTGCTGGGCAGTGAGCTCAGGGCCCATTAGAGGACATGGGGCCCTTGGGTCACCCTCATGAAGTCTTTCTGGTTGTTTGGTCAGAGACATTCACACCAGTGGCCTGCTGGAGGTCATTTTGTAGGGCTCTGGCAGTGCTCATCCTGTTCCTCCTTGCCCAAAGGAGCAGATACTGGTCCTGCTGATGGGTTATGGACCTTCTATGGCCCTCTCCAGCTCTCCTAGAGTAACTGCTTGTCTCCTAGAATCTCCTCCATGCCCTTGAGACTGTGCAGGGAGACACAGCAAACCTTCTGGCAATGACACGTATTGATGTGCCATCCTGGAGAAGTTGGACTACCTGTGCAACCTCTGTAGGGTCCAGGTATCGCCTCATGCTACCAGTAGTGACACTGACTGTAGCCAAATGCAAAACTAGTGAAGAAACAGTCAGAAAAGATGAGGAGGGAAAAATGTCAGTGGCCTCCACCTGTTAAACCATTCCTGTTTTGGGGTCATCTCATTGTTGCCCCTCTAGTGCATCTGTTGTTAATTTCATTAACACCACAGCAGCTGAAACTGATTAACAACCCCTCTGCTACTTAACTGACCAGATTAATATCCCATAAGTTTCATTGACTTTATGCTATACTCTGATTAAAAAGTGTTCCTTTAATTCTTTTGAGCAGTATATATATATATATATATATATATATAGCTGGGACATCTGTGCAAATTGTAAGCTGTAAATCGTTCCCTGAAGAAGGCCCATTAATATTCTGAAATTTCCCTTTTTTTTTGTTTTTGCTAACATAAACTTTAAATTTAAACCTCAGTCCTTTTCACCATTTCAGTTCATTCATTGCATTTCAACTAATTAAGTATGTGTGTGTATATATATCACTTGCCAACCCCCTTAGGCCTCATGGCTGAGCCACTCGAAGGGCGTTGGGAGTGCTCTTCCATTAGAAAAAGCAACTGTATTTAAAGAGTATATATATATATATATATATATATATATATATATATATAATATATATATATATATATATATATATATATATATATATATATATATATATATATATATATATATAGAGAGAGAGAGAGAGAGAGAGAGAGAGAGTATGTGGGGTAAGGGAGGAAGACAGTTTGATAGTTATTATAGATAGAAAATCAGTTACTTGAGCATTATACTAAAACTCCACAGACGCTCAGTGGAGCACTGACTCAGAATTCAGCTGTGTGTGTGACGTCTCGCCTACACTCTCGCAGAGCCCCACAGAAATTTCCCGACACCAGAAATTTTACAACATTCAATCACTTAATTTTGGTCTAACAAGAAAGAGACAGCCTGTTGCAGGTTTTCCAAGACTCAGCAAAAGTGTAGGCAAGGCATTAAATATTTTTTGGATTGCATTATAATCTTCAGTGGCCATTTTTGGCCGAAAAAACATTTATTATAATGAAATTTACATTTTTTTTAAATGCAATCTGTTTAACATGATGTTGTATGAACATTTTCACTATAACAGGATTTGACCTGTATATTACCTGTAAAAAAACATTTTTAAAATTCCATATAAAATACTGTTAAAGGTGTTCACTTCTGCAGACTAATAATATACAAATGCCACTGCATGCATTTTTGCATAAGCTTTCGCTAGAGGATGAAGACATCTAGAATTCCAAAAAGTAATTTGTAAAAGTACACAATATGTCACTAAACACTTTATAACAATAAAACAACCAGTTGATGACTGGATAAGCAGAGGAGAGAGAAAGTGAAACTAAGGTGATCTGCATGACATTATGATAGTTCCAGTCAACACAGGAGCCCCCTTCACTATGAACGACAAGGTGTGAAGTTAAACTGATTTCTTCTTGCTGGACTATCAAGTTTGCTTAAAGCACTTCTCATATATGCATACTTGTATGTATTGAACACAACACAAATAAGCAAAACATTAACAAATTATAGTCTGATTCAGTTTGTTACTGATTATCAGATTTATAGTAGCTGGCAATTCTTCTGTGGTATTATGCTTGCCCTTTTTATAATAACACTATAATATATATGAAATGCCTGCTGTTTATATTTACTTTTTCAAGATTCTTTTCACTGGAAGGACCAGATCTTTCCCATTACTGTATTTTTAGAGAGGTCTTGCAGTAAGACAAAGGAAATTAAGCTTTCTGAAGCTTGTTTCTTTCTTGTGTGCTGCATTTGGCAGTCCTGCTACCAGACCTCGTGATTAGCAGTAGTTGCAGATTCAATTCACTATTTTCTCACCCACCTCAGCAGCTCTGATCATTTTTGGAGTAGGCCCTGCATGAAAGCAGACTCTTCATTTGATTAATTTCACCATCAACAAGGTTTTTGCGGTTATGAAATACAGAGTGTGATAGTGTTAATGTAATTAATAGAGAGAAAATCAACACATCTTAACCTTATGTTTCAAAGTTTAACTTTATAATAATTAATAATAAAATAAAATGGAAATTGTGTTTTGGATTGCCTGCCATTAAGAATGATGTTAAATATAATAAACATTAATCACATACTGTAGTTCCGAAAAGCTGTATGTATGATATTACACATTCTCACTGTGTCTGTGTAATTTCCCCTCCCATATTCCAAAAACATGTAATGTTAGGTTAACTGACAATTAAATTATTTAACCTAGTTGCAGAAATGAACTGTTACTCTACATAAAGCTGACCTCCACCTTGCACCCAGTGATGCTCGTCATGACTCTGATCAGTTACATACTGGATGAAAATGTACCAAACAAGGACATTCACAAGCAATGTTCAAATCTGCATGAAAAATGACCAATCATGAGTACAGTTTAGCCATTTATACAAATAATTGCATTCAGCTATCCATTATGGCCAGATTGCTACTAGAGGCCACTGCATTGGGTGCAACAGTAAAAGAAGGTAATCAGAGTGAAGCAGATTATAGTGGCCTTTGGAATGAGAATATACTGACCAGCAGATCTTGAGACCAGACATCACTACTGTTATGACTTCCTTAACAAATAATGAGCCATTGCCTATTAAAAAGTGGACTCATGGCCATTGCATCCAATAACTGCTCAACAATGTCAACTATGGTAACACAGGTACTGAGCTCAAAGAGCTAAAATGCTCTGTGTAAAGGGCCATCGCCTATGATACTTGGTCATCTCTACCACTTTTCAGGGGCTGGGTGACTGTGAAATTGTAATCAAGGCAATCAAGTAACCCACCATGCAGTACTAGTTTTCATGGAAAGTCTCCCCGGTGTCACTTAAAAAGCACAAAGCCTGACAACTTCAATCTCCCCAGCATGGCTATATAACATCTTTACCTTTTCGTCGTCAGATGTATTCCTGTGAATGGGTATTCTGAAATACCAACTACAGTCAGCTCTACATCATCCACATACTACTACATCTCTGATTGAGCAGTTGCACAATGCTTAGCTGAATGTTATACAGAATATGACAAATTATAATGTCATAACATATAGCCCTTTACATCTGAAACTACACAAGATTTACCTAATACTAACAACACCTTTTTGTATTCCCTTCTTGTACCAATACATTCATTCTTTTCTGTAATTTTTGTATTTTCTCTGATGTCACCTATTGAGTACAGCAGTAATCACAGAAATTGTAGCAATGCTTCTACAAGCAAACATTTTTGGTACAGCATATATACAGTATAATCAGGTTTTTGGTCTAGTTATTATTTATAAGTAATCCTCAGTCTTTGAAACATTTTGCTTATCTCAGTCTTCAGATTCTTCAAATCCTGTGATGCAAGTGGCTCGTGAAAAGACAGCAAAATTTAAGAGTCATAAAATTATCACAGGAAATTAAACGCCATGTCATAACCAGAGAAGCATAAAAAAGTGAGAAATAATAAAAACAGCTCTTAGCTTCAAGGTCACAGTTCTGCAAAATGTAGCACAATGATGGAGGAAACGGAAACGTTGTAGTTGTGCAAGTTATAAACACTTCAACATACTTCATGCAAGTGATTCACATTCTCAGCAAGTTTGAAAAACACATTAAGGGTTAAAGAATCTATTTTATCTATTTCTTACTAATCAGAAGTTTATATCCTTCTTAAGCAAGGGAAAGGCAGTATATAAATAACATGTATTATTATTATTATTATTTATTATTATTATTATTATTATCATCTCAAATTCATTCAACTTTTCAAGCTGCTTGAGGTATAGAAGAGTTGTAATGGTAACATGCTGAGCAGGCCAGACAATGTCTCCGTATTCTCAGCATGTGTGATCTGGAAATCAGAGGAAAATGCATTGCATGCCACATTACCTGTGCAATTCAGTCCCCTGTATTCTGTTCTGATTATGCATTTTGTTCTGATTTACCTGGGAGTGCAGGAGACACTTACCAGGTTGGGAGCATGAACAAATAGTGTGCTGCCGCACCACACAACAAACCACCTGGATTGGGACCCAAGTGCAGCGGGTGACACCTCAGCACTATGTGGAACTGGATAGAGATTAATGTCATGCACAAGACAAAGCTATTGCAGGTTAAGGATCTAGCTCAAAGACCCAACAGAGTTTGAACCAGCAACTTTCTGACTGCAAGTGCAGATCCCTAGCCTCAGAGCCACCATTCCGGCTACTCACCAAAGACGCATATTAAATGGGCTGAGAAACTCAGCTGGCTCCTCTCATTTACTGGAATGACAGGCATATGTGGAACAGATCCAGACAGACCAAACATTGTAAATACTCTTCCAAGCAGTTTTATATATTTATTGTTATTACAGAACAAAAAACTGCAGCACTGACTGTCAGAGCAAAATTTACCCACAGGCTGAGAATTCACACCTAGGTATCAACTTCTCTTTTTCTATCTAAACGCCACAGGGGAATAGGTCACACAATGAACACTCTTGAATTTCATCCATAAAAAAGATCACAGCTGTAGAACTAGGACTTTCAGTAATTTTTGATGAATAAGAAAAAGAAAAAAAAAGTCCAGTATTGGAAGCAAAAGGTCAAATATGTTTTTGAAAACCATTCCAAATACTTTGTGACAGGAAGAAGCTTAGCTGGCTTCATCATGTTGTTATAAAAAAGGATGGGTCAGAGTATCTCAATACTATTTCGTAGCATAAATCAATAGGGATTAAGATAAGATGATTTTTCCAAAGCAGGCTCTGGCTCACTGGACTCTGAACTTGATTAAGAATGTTTGATAATAGATGGAATAATTTCTCTAAAAAATTATAAAGTAAGCTCTTCTCTATACTTTCTGCAAGAAGAAATGTTAAGGAAAAGATGCAGCTAAATGGAAGCACCTTACTCCTCTTCCTGGGTAGAAAACATTTGTAATACACAAGTCCAATTATAGGCCATGCCAGTGGAGAGAAATTTCACTGCCTTATCCATACTACAATTAATTTCTGACAAGCCCCTGTGCACTTAATTCTAGCCTTGCAGGAATGAGTATGGGTGTGTACATAAGTATATGAGGACATCCTATTGACCTTTTCCAGGCTGTTTTCCCAGCCTTTGATTGATGCTGCCAAAATAACCTATGATTCCTCATGAACCTGAACTGGACAAGGACTAAGGAATTGCTTGGATATTAAATTATTAGTATTAAGATTTATTTGCCACTGTAATGAGATGCTGTTGCCAGAGTTTTTATTCCTTGGCTTGTGCTTATTTTCTGTTTATTATTTTTTTTGTTGTTGATTTTTAGATATTACCTTTCCTATTTTTTGTGTAATTTCTTTTATTTTTGCTTATTGTTTGTTATTTGTGCTCTGTCACTTTAAATGTGTCTTGCCATACCTTGTTCTTTGTGGGTGGAGCCACTATAGCATTACAGCTCTGGATCCTCCTGAATACAAAAAATACAAAAGATGCTGATGTCCATTGTGTTTTAATAGTTGGACTAGGATAATTATTGTACAAAATTAGAAATGTGCAATAGGATTAATCTGGGCTCAGATTATGTGTCATGGTTGTGTACTTTTACTGTAAAATTAAATTTGATATATTTTTATAATTCCCAAAGTGAAACTGTCTTTTTGCATGACCATCGGGGTTTAGAGCACAGGGTCAGCCACTATACAGCTGCCCTGGAGCAATTTTCAGGTTAAGTAAGGGGATTTGAGCTGGCAACCTTCCAGACACCTGCACAGATCCTTAGCCACAGAGCCATCACTCCATCCACCACTACTTTGATTTGATGCTTTTATGTTTTTTTAGCAGAAAGAGGAGGAAGACATTCGGGTAATTCCATGTTTTGACATCATCATCACACTTTAGGACCTCTGGAGAGGTTCATGACATTATAAACTAGCTTTAGTAAAAATTTGAACAATTTTAAAATACTAGGGGTCTCCGCCCCCTGCTCGCTTCGCTCGCCAACCCCTGTGTTTGGTTAATCGGATATACAATTTTAATTTTTTTTTTCTTTGGAAATGTTTCAATTTCATTATTTGCACTTTTACTTTAAAGCTTCATTAAAAACAATATTTTTTGGAGACACATTGTGACAACACAACGTATAACTGCCCATGAGTGAATATTGTTTCTGTTCTCTAATAAATAATCCGAATTTTTCTAAGGTCTGTCCCTGTGATTTATTGATTGTCATAGCAAAAGCTATTCTCACAGTAAACTGTAAACATTTTGATACGAATGGCCTATCAAGATCTCCTTTGGTGTGTAATGTTATTCTCGGAATATACAGTGCATCCAGAAACTATTCACAGCGCATCACTTTTTCCACATTTTGTTATGTTACAGCCTTATTCCAAAATGGATTAAATTCATTTTTTCCTCAAAATTCTACACACAACACCTCATAATGACAACGTGAAAAAAGTTTACTTGAGATTTTTGCAGATTTGCTAAAAATAAAAAAATTGAGAAAGCACATCGCTTCTCTGTGATCATAAATATACACCTGACCAAATTGTGTATTCTATCAAATTAAATTTGTTGTTGCTTTAACTGTTGCAGGACCACAGATTCTCATAGCGTATGGTCCATTATGGTGTAAATCCATGTTTTGTGCATTGAATCAAGCTACTGCCCCCACGACCCGATCTCGGATAAGAGGAAGAGGATGGATGGATGAATGATGCAAATGTGAAAAGACTTTGTTGTCTACTCTTTGCCTTTTATTTCTAACCTCGATTTGTACTGTTATTTTTTCAATTACACCTGGTTCTGATGATTAATCACATTCTGTTTGCTGTAATGTGACTTTACTATCTTTTCTTTGATACTGTAGCGACTGACATGATAAAGTGTTACAAAAGTTTTACTTGAACAATCACCGACTTCGTAACCCCAAACACAACTTTCTAGCACCCTCTCCAGCCCCTCCTCCCACGGATCTTCCCCCCCTTACCACATCAATCAATACCCCGCTATCAGTCTTCTGTGCTGTACTCCGGCATCCCTCAATCGGACCTAAAAGTCACTTAAAACCAAAAAGGCTTCAACCTGGCTGGGACGCTACAATACTTTCGAATTTTACTGCTTTCATATTCTGTACCTTTCTCTGCATGTGTATCGCACCACTGTTTGTTTGAGCCTTTCGAATTCCACTGCTTTCATAATCTCTTATCTGCTTTTTGTCTCTCCAATGCCTTTGGGTCTCAATTATCCGTATTGTGCTTATATGCTTTATATGTGCTGAGAGCACAGGATCTGCGTGTGCTACATGCCTTTACACGACTGAGTGTTTTTTGATGGGTGTGCTCTTTTATGATATCTTTTATAAGTAGGGCGTGTCTTGCAAGAATCTCATGTTCCCCGTCCCCACGAGACGGCCCTGGGACAATCTCTTGGCACCAAGTCTCATGTTTACGGTCCCCGCGAGACGCTCTGTGGCCAGTCTCTTTTGTCTCGCAGGTCTTTTAAATGTCTTCCGAGAACTTCCATGAAGATCACGTCTTGTCGCACTGCTTTTCCTTTCCAGGATTTTGTTTTTTTATAATAGAGAAACAGGTTTTTTCATTATTCAATTTTTAAGATTATAATCACTCAAAACATGGTAATTTTTCATTTTGGGGATAACATAGTATTTATGTAAAATATAGAGCTGGAAAATAGTTTTAAAACAATATGAGAATCATTTCTGTGCAACTTATACTTATGGATAGATAGCCATTCAAAGTCATAATCCCCCACCACCACCCTAATAAATAAGTTAAAACTTTTGTGCTTAAATCTCCTTTAATATTGATCCAAGTCATGTGCAATTTCAGTTCAAGTGGTTACCCTTATGACCAAATCAGCATGCCAAGTTTTGTTAAAATCTGTGACAATGAGGTCCAAAAGCGTGATGATCATGCCACCCTCACGAAGTCGTTTTCTGATTGTTTGGTCAGAGACATTAACACCAGTGGCCTGCTTGAGGTCATTTTGTAGGGCTCATCCTCTTCCTTCTTGCCCAAAGGAGCAGAAACTAGTCCTGCTGATGGGTTAAGGACCTTCTACGGCCCTGTCCAACTCTCCTAGAGTAACTGCCTGTCTCCTGGAATCTCCTCCATACCCTTGAGACTGTGCTAGGAGATACAGTACACCTTCTGGCAATGGCACGTATTGATGTGCCATCCTAGAGAAGTCGGACTACCTGTGCAACCTCTGTAGGGAGGTATCACCTCGTGCTACCAGTAGTGACACTGACCATATCCAAATGCAAAACTAGTGAAAAACAGTCAGAAAAGATGAGGGGAAAAATGTCAGTGGCCTCCACCTGTTAAATCATTCCTGTTTTGGGGTTGTCTTATTGTTCCCCCTCTAGTGCACCTGTTGTTAATTTCATTAACACCAAAGCAGTTGAAACTGATTAACAACCCCCTCTGCTATTTTACTGACCAGATCAATATCCCAAACGTTTAATTGACTTGATGCTATACTCTGATTAAAATGTTTTCCTTTATCCTTTATTTTTTTTTTTTGAGTAGTTTAACAACTTTGACCTCTGCTCAGAATTTTTCAGAATCAATATCTTGTTTATATTAAATTATTAAAATATTCAAAAAAATTATTCAGAATAGACTCCCACATTCTGTAGTTTCATTACCACTACTTCTACTAGTACTACTATAAAAAGCAGGTTAAAAAATAGCAGAAACAGATGGCTTTCAAATGGCTATACTCTTTTAACTTAGCTGGTGAAAATACCAAAATAAAATTTTCCATATAAATAATATATTGCTCGGTTGATAAGGATGAAAATGGCATTACCAAATGCTCTTCAAGCCTTTGATGTGTACTAAAACCTTTCTTCCACAATAATTATGGTCTTGTGTGTTATAATTTACCTGTTCTTTTGGTAAATTGGTCTTTAATTAAAAAGAAAAAAAACTTCAGTCTGTGATTTTAGATAAAAAAGCAGAACTAAAGAAAGTCACTTCAGATACTTTCACTCTTGAGAGTCTGCCCAAGGCATCTTTTATAGGCATGTCACTTTCATTACTCTGAACATGTTCAACTTTATCAATTTTGATCCAAGTGCTTTTCCTTCTTGAATGCTTGCTTGGAGCAGAATATCAACATGGATGTAGAGTTTTGCACATTGACAGAAAAAGTTTTGCAACTAATTACATAAGCCACAGTGAATATTTTTTAACTATTAGTTGATAGCTAACACAAAGCAATTTCTAACATGTTTCATACCTTATCCATCCATTTTCTAAATTCTGTTACAGGGCTGTTATAAATACTAGTGTCCCATTCTGATTTGAATTAGTCAACCAGGAGCATATCCTTGAGTTTGGAAGAAAAGACTGCATGAGTTTCTTCTGGAATGCCAACATTTGAACAACATGAGAACTTTACACATCAAGGCTCCAATATAAGAATGGAACAAATGTTCAAATGTGACAAATTAAGATGCTGCTCTAGGCACAGATTTTTTTATTCAAATGAACCACATTGCCAGAATATATAATCAGCTCAGCCACCTCAGTATAGAAGATTTCGTTCATTAATTTTGAATCTTGTATATAACAAAACTAACCTTTAAAATTGATTATAGTATCTGTTTTTACTATTCATTTTGAAATGATTCTGAGAACTCCTTTTCATTTAATTATAGATCGATCTTATGTAAGCATGTATTATTTATTTTTGTATACTATTTATGTATTATTGTTCTTTGCATGTAACTACTTCTTTGATATCTTGTAAAGCACTTTGTGCTACATCCTTTGTGTTGGCAAGCATACTATTGAAATAAAAGTTGTTGTTCTTCATTTTCATATAGAGCTTATCACAGAGGACTGACCTAGAGTGTTGTATAGACTACCAAAATTCAAACCCACCAATATGAAGAATGGATTCATGATTTATCAAATGCAGTCACTGTGCTATAATTACTTACTACATCTGGCATTAAATTAATACAGATTTAATGAAAATGACAGTTATAAAATCATTAACTAAAATTAATTTGCAGGGAAGCGTGTCTCATCATGCCTAAATTACATATTCCCTCTGCACAAACCCATCTCAAATATTCATATTTCAGTCATTCTATCAAGCAATTAAGCAGCTACAATTTTTCTTTTTCTCCCTGCAATATAAAAAAGACATTTGGCTAATTCAAACATAACTCCTCAATGGCAATTCTTATTTGGAGCAACAATACAACACCCCAGAGTATTATTATCTTCTAAGTAACCAAACTAAAACAATGTCAAAAATCCCAATGGCCTACAATAAATTATTTCAATTCTTATACAGGAGCAGGAGTCAAACATATACTTTTAGATGCTACAAACAGCCTAAGACTGCAAAGTATAATTTATTAATTTCATTTAAACATAAAAGATTAAACAATCAGCAGTCAGAGACTAATTTTAAGGGCAATTTGTAAAATTCAAAGCTCTCTAAATAAATGTTAAGAATTGTAGAAAGGGTATTGATTTTTAAACCATCATAAACTGTGGGTGGCACAGTGGGCTCTAACTTTGGTCCTAGCACACTCGGTTTGCAGTCAGCCCATTCTTCTCTTTTCTCAGTGGGTTTTTCTTTTGGGTCTTCCATTCTTCTTTTACCCAAATCCCAAATGTGTGTAGTCTGGCCTGATGTGGGGGTGCATGTGTGTACCCTGTGACGTAATAAAAATAGGATGGGCTGCTGCTTTGTTCCCAATGCTGTGAAACTCTGAATGGGACTGAATGTGTGCCTCTGGAGTTGAGACTTACCAATGGCCGCAGCCAATTAGCAGAAACTACTGCTGCTAATACAACATCATTTTATTATTTTAATATTGATTAACTCGCTTCTTAACACTAGAATTACCAAAGCCTAAGAAAAAACTTGTAATCCTGACCCAACTTAAATCCCTTCACTCCTCTCTATCAGCGTCTTTTGCCTTGTAAATGTGTCGATCAGCACAGGCAACAAAAAGCCTGCTACCCCATTCACACCAAAGAGTTCAATCTTTGTCTCATCAGACCAGAGAATTCTGTTTCTCATGGTCTGAGAGTTCTTCAGGTTCCTTTTGGCAAACTCCAGGCAGGCTGCCATGTGCCTTTTACTAAGGAGTGGCTTCCATCTGGCCACTCAACCATACAGGCCTGATTGGTGGATTGCTGCAGAGATGGTTGTCCTTCTGGAAGGTTCTCCTCTCTCCACAGAGGACCTCTGGAGCTCTGACAGAGTGACCATCGGGTTCTTGGTCACCTCCCTGCTCAGTTTAGATGGCCGGCCAGCTCTACAAAGAGTCCTGGAAGTTTCGAACTTCTTCCACTTACGGATGATGAAGGCCACTGTGCTCATTGGGACCTTCAAAGCAGCTGACATTTTCTGTAATCTTCCCAGATTTGTGCCTCGAGACAATCCTGTCTCGGAGGTTTACAGACAATTCCTTTGACTTCATGCTTGGTTTGTGCTCTGACATGAACTGTCAACTGTGGGACCTTATATAGACAGGTGTGTGCCTTTCCAAATCATGTCCAATCAACTGTATTTACCACAGGTGTACTCCAATTAAGAATCAGAAACATCTCAAGGATGATCAGGGGAAACAGGATGCACCTGAGCTCAATTTTTAGCTCCGTGGCAAAGGCTGTGAATACTTGAGTACATTTGATTTCTCAATTTTTTTATTTTTAATAAATTTGCAAAAATCTCAAAAACTTTTTTCACGTTGTCATTATGGGGTGTTGTGTGTAGAATTCTGAGGAAAAACATTAATTTAATCCATTTTGGAATAAGGTTGTAACATAACAAAATGTGGAAAAAGTGATGTGCTATGAATACTTTCCAGATGCATTTTATGTATGTTGTTTACCTGGGGAAGAGATGGCAGCAGGATACACTGTGGGAAGAAGGCAAGGCAATGGAATTACTATAATGCTTTGGGCAATGTTCTCCTGGGAAACCTTAGGTACTGGCATTCATGTGGAGGTTAACTTGACATATACCATGTACCTAAAGATTGCTGCAGACCACAGACACCCCTTCATGACAATGGTATTCACTGGTGGCAGAGGCCTGTTTCAGCAGGATAATGTGTCCAGCTACACTGCAAAAATTGTTCAGGAATGGTTTGAGGGACATAAGGCGCTCAAGGTGTTGATTTAGCCTCCAAAATCCCCACATCTCAATCCAATCAAACATTTGGGGGGATGTGCTGAAAAAACAAGTCTGATCTGTGGAGGCCCCACCTCGCAATTTATAGGACTTAAAAGGATCTGCTGCTAACCTCTTGTTTCCAGACACCAAAGGGCACATTCAGATGTCTTGTAGAGTCCATGCCCTTACCAGTCAAAGCTGTTTTAGCAGCACAAAGAGGGCACAATATTAAGCAGGTGGTTTAATGTTGTGGTTGATCAATGTTCAATGTGTTCAGTATGATGATCAGTTGATCAAGTTTGATCCTGGTCACTTTGATTAGCTTATTTCTCCCATTAGGTCATCCAGATACTACATTTAAATAATCATCCTAGAGGACACAAATCAGCATTTATTTAGGTTTTACATTTTTAAATTGTCTGCGGTGGGCTGGCACCCTGCCTGGGGTTTGTTTCCTGCCTTGTGCCCTGTGTTGGCTGGGATTGGCTCCAGCAGACCCCTGTTACCCTGTAGTTAGGATATAGCGGGTTGGATAAAGGATAGATGGATTTTGAAATTCTCATTCAAAAATTCAATCAATCTAAGCAATTTTAGATATATTAATTAAATTAAATTAAATATATTAATTATGTAGCAGTTTAGTTAGCTCACAATGGTATGTGAACACTAATAGGTGCTGTTAATGTGTTGAATGGATGATTTCCAGCCCAGTAAAAAAATTTTCATGTGACACCACTCAACTGAAGAGAGGCCAATCCAAGTCAAAGAAGGAGGTAATATTACTAATAGAGATGCTGGCTAGCAAGAAGTAAAAGATGCATTAGGGATGTGATGCAGACTGGGTGAGGGACTGTTTCTGAACACTTGTGGATTTTGTGTAAAATGCATTTAAATAAATTATAAACTACATACCCACTTATGAGCCTTGTTCAATGTTATACCTACAAATGCTGAAAAAGTATGAACAAACACATGCAGTAGAGTATAGAATTTAATAAATCGATACCTGACTGCTGCCAGAAGAGTGAGCATTAAGAGTTAAAAATCTGGGTGCTGTGAAGGATAACCTTAAAGAAGAGCACAGAAGTAAGTGGAAGCAGCAAAGATACCCTGAAGTTCAGACTTGTTCAGGAGTGATAATGAATCAATAACAAGCAGATTTGTTTTGCTCTTCCTTAGCAACACATGTAATGACTCTGGCCATGACAATGTGGAGGGAATCCAACAGTGACCAACATGTACAGGCTTGCTTTCATCACCAAAAGCATAAACAAAAAGATTTCAGTGATAACTTTTTTAACAAACTAGGTTATCCCTGTTTTTAAGGTGCCAACAGAATATCTAAATTTAATATATTAATAGGAAAATAAAATTGGACTAGAGTAGTACTTCCTTCTTTATTAAAGCTGCTCGAGTCTCTATATATAATAAAGTTTTAAGGAACTATTGTCACCTTGTGACAAGACAGACTGTGTTTTCCTTGAAAGGCACAAATCCTTCCTCCATCTGGCAATACACTGTGCATAACAAAAGTAACTGAAATTTTGTAAGAAATTTGTTGAAAGGCATTACTTAGCTGCATTTCTTCGGAAACAGTAGTTTTTGGGTGACAGTATGTAAAAACACAATTATCCACCTATTCACTTCCTGAACCTTTACCATCCGTTAGAGACATGCAGGGAAGCTGGAATCTATTTTGGCAATACTTAAATGTGTAGTAGGCTCCTGCATTAACATCAGTCGTTCCGTGACTAAATCTAGATGAGATATGGTCCACTATGGGGCACACTCACTAGACAGAACGTCCACTCCTGCAGTCAAAGGATATTCTGTTAAGTTTCCTAGTATCCCTAAATGGGCTTAATGTGCATGCAAGTGGGTTTGCCCTACTTTGAAACTATGTATAACCCTACAGCACCCCACAAATTTGTATTTAATAACATGAGCACAAACAATTAAGGAATGGATTTCTGCATGTATTATATAATACCAGTAATGGCACACAGCACGATAACGTGCAGTGAATACACTTGACTTGAGCATTCATAACTTTTGTACTCTTTCTCTGTACATTTAGTATTCGTTTGCTCAGAGGTTGATGCGCTTGCTGCTTCCTGAGCAGCTCTTCTTTTCTCCACCCTAGAGGCCCGCTTCTTCTCTTCTTTCGTCGGCATCTTTTCGTGTTAAAACTGATTAAGTCAGTGTTTGTGTTGCAATTACTTAGTATGTTTTCTTTAATTTTTCACTTAAGCTCTTCAACCTGCCTCAATAATGACTTGAGATATGAAGAGATAGGGGAAGTGACGGCGAAGGTGGCTGGAAACAGCATGGCCACCCTGCTGGCCGCTGCAGAGAGCTGATTCTACAATAAAATAAAATAAAAATAAAAAGAGGAATAACCTTGGAGGCCAATCATCACCCCCAAAGTGGACAGTAGACGTCATGTTGTATATGTGTACCAAATTTCAGGTCAATAGGTCAAACGGTTTGCAAGCTACAGGTGATTTAAAGTCCTGGACAGACAAATAGACAGCTACGGTAGCGTATTATATATAAAGATACTGAATATATCAAACACACACAAATATAAGTCAGTACTTGCAAACATCTTTTTCAGCTTTCAAAATCTTAAGCTCTAAAGGTAATGTACTTATTATGCATTTCCATAAAATATAGCTTGTAATCACAGGGAGAAGATCTCATTTTATGAGCTCTGTTCATTTCCTTGTGTCAACCTCTCATGCTCTGTTCTATATTAAGACTTTTTAAATTAAGTTTACAGGATACTGGGCAGTTACACCCAACACAAAAAAAGATAATCTGGCACTATAACAATCTGTGTTGGAACACCATAGCAACTTTCAAACAAATGATTTAAAAGTACTGTAACTGATACACCAGATATGCAGGTTTGAAGTGAGCTGTGGCATCTTAATTTTCCAGTGAGATGTAGAACATAATTAAGTAAAAATCACAGCTTGGTAAATAATAAAAAGTTTTATTCTAATTTTATTAATGAGAATTTTTTTTTAGCAAATCCATTTCCATGCTAGTATCATCAGGCTAAAAGCAGAAAGCAAATTATGAAAATCAACTTCTAATTGCTAAATATGACAATTAAGCCACTATTTTTAGCACCAATCCTGAGACAATTAAACAACAAACTGTACAAACAGTATGCTTTTTGTAATTCATCTTATTTGGAATCAAAGTATTATAACAAAACATAACTCAATCAAAAATTGGGAGTAACATTGCAAGTACAATAATATGTTTCAAAAACAACTGAAAAGGAAAAAAATCAGCATTCAGATTATGCTTCTTAAGAATTTGCTATTGTATTTATTTTTAATATACTACAGAAATTAAAGTAGTTATATCTTAATGAGTACACATGTAGAAAAGACTGCATCCATGGACCTGCTAAAGTACAGTCAATTGCAAAATTGTTGCTTCTTTGTTAATTGCTTCTAATTAAGAAAGCAAACCCTTCAGAGAAAACAAAATGATAAATTTAAAAAAAGTAATAAATGCAGGGAGCAAATGGTAACCAAGTTTATGTAACTGATTCCATAAGGCTTCAGGAATCTAACCCAGGGTATTCCTAGTCTAAGTGAAGCTGCACTTTCTTCCTATGGATTTCCTTTCCACATGCCAAAGAAGGGGGTGTTAGGCTAACCAGTGACTGACCAATTACCAGTGAGATAAAGCATGTGTGAATATGTGTGCTTTGTAATGGACTGACACCCAATTCAGGGTTATTACGGACACAATTTTAATGCAGATGCATCTTCAATTTGTCCAGAGAGAGAGAGAGAGAGAAAGAGAGAGAAAGAGAGAGAGAGATAGAGAGAGAGATGAGTTTACAGCACGGTACAGTAACCATTACATCCCAAAAATAGAAGTCCAGACTGGAAGAAACCAGCAACAGAATTAGCATTAACATTGCAGTAGAGTCACAGTGTCAACATATTAGGAGACACAAGATTATAGATTACAGTTACAAATTAATGAAACCTTCAAATTCTGTAATGCACATGGTAGAGAGAAACAAAAGAGTAAGAGGATAAAAGTAAACAGTCTAATAATTAAGTAAAACACTGCTCTTCATTGAAGTAGTGCCTTCATGGAAACATCTTAACTTTAATGAAAGGATAAAATGTCACACCATTGTCTTTCTCTGCTTTCTCTCGGTTTGCCTTATTTATTTTTAACTCCCTGCTTTCTGCCTCTGTTTCTCTTGTTACGATTTAAAACAATTTAAAATAATTCATCAAAATGTTAAAAAAAAAACTATTAAAATCGCTCTGTAATTAAACAGCACTGAGTGAAGAGGCTCTGGTATGCGTTTCATATAAAAAAAACTTCACAATTAATATTAGATATTGACAATGTTAATAACAAAAATGAGAAACAAAAATCTGAAAATTAAATAAAAATAAGTTCAAGACACTACCGTTTCTCAAATTCATTCGCCTGGGTAAGGTACTGGTTATTTTAGGGATTGACAAAAGAATTTCACAAAAAAACAAAAAAAAAAAAAAGCACAAAAACATCTTTGAGCACAGCACATATATATTCCCTTTAGTCTTAGGCAAGCTCAGCTTGTGGCGAGGTGTTTCTCCAGTAAGGTGGTTAAAAAATTGCACTTTCATGAGCTTAATCATCAGCAGCCATAAACACACACAATACTTTGACAGACATGGAGAAAAGAAATACTGTACTTTCCAGAAAGCTGACAAGTGATCATGGAAAATACAAAACATATTTACAACACTGTGCAAAAATAAAATTAAAATAGAAAAGTGCCAGGTCTAAATAAAGACAGGAATTATTTTCTTTAGATATAAAAAGTATGCATTCAAATATAAATTTATTTGTTTTACAGTGAAGCACAGTAAGGTGTAAGTAATGAAAATTGCTGTCAGTCAAGCAGAATAGAAGAAATTGGTCAAAAGCAGTTGGCAAACCTCTGTCTACAAAATTCCCTGTAACTCTGTGTGCTCTACAAGATGGAGAATTTACTTAAGAATTTTTGCACACCACTTCCTCACAGGTCTGTCACTCGTGACAATAAAATTTTTTAATTTGCAGATTATGTAATACCTTGAAGCATATTATGATTGGCAAAAATGTGACCAATATTGCTGGGGTCTACACACTAAAGCGTATCTGGCTGAAAAGACCATGCGGTGAAAGTAGCTATAAATTAGATAAAAATGTTATCAACGTGGACAAATCTGGAATGTGCTTTTGTTCCAGTTGGGTGACATGCATGCTGTGTTGAATTTCTAAAACGTTTAAATTCTGTTCTAAAGAATTTTTTTCTTATGATATACTTCGGTAACAGAACTAAAAGAAATTTGACAACAGATTTATGAGTAATCTGGTTTGCGTTTAATAGTAAACAAAATGGAGTTAAATATTTTAATACTGTGTAAAAAGCAAAGAGAGCAAGGCTAAGCTTAAATAAACTTAAATAAAATTAATAAAAACAACAAACATGGATATATAATATGCCTGTAATTACTCTGTAAAACCTTATCACACATGAAAAGACAAGTGACTTTCAGTTCAACTTTACCAGTCAATAAATGACATAAACCAAAGAAGATATCAAAAGAAGAGATTTCTACATTTCCAAGTGATTTTATGTAAAGAGAGAGGCTAGTTTACAACACCCTAGTAAGTCTCACAATGCAAACATATCCATCAGGGTTGAAAGAAATTTTAGATGCAACTTCAGCATTGTTTCAAATTAAATATTACGAATTACCCTTTGCCAAAAAATCAACTTAAACCCTACTTGAACCGTCTCAAATATTTCCCGGATCTCTCCAAATGCAAAATAATTGTTGGAGCAGTGGGAACAACTTCAGGCAAAATAGCTGCAAAATACATCCATCGCCATTAATTACCCAAATGCATCTTTTTACATGTCAGTTTTTCAAAAGGCAAGTCTCAACCAAAAAGGTATCAGATTGCAGCATGTGCTCTCACATGTTCACATCAAGGAAAAGTAGAAAGCAACAGTCAGACCTGTCTGTCACTTTGACCTGGTTTCAAGTAGCACTACTAGTTTTTAAAAACTAGATTTCATGAGGAGGAGAAAAATGACTGCTGATCTGAACTGGCTCAATAAAAAAAAAAATATTAATCAGTTCAGTAGAAACATAAGTGACTGTATTACTATGCTAAAATTTAAGATTTTTGTTATACTATTGCATGATCTGTTTATCTGATGTATGTCTGTTGCCAACCAAACTGTTTATAAAAATCTTACATTAGGTAGAGAGATAGAGATACACGTGTACAAAAATTCTTCTTCACAATTTTCTCTCAATGTTATTATAATGAACATGGCTGGCAGTGCATGTACAGTAATGCTACACTAAGTAAAATGTACAGATAACGGTTGAAAAAAATAGTTCATAGCAACAGCCTCAGAAACTGGCAAGTGTCATGCAGCTAAATATCAATCTAATAACCAATACACACCAATTAGCCACAACATTAAAATCCACTGGCAGGTGAAGTGAGAATAATATTGATTTATCTCAGTACAATGGCACTTGTCAAGGCGTGGGATATATTAGGCAGCAATTGAACAGTGAAAGTGAGGTATTGGGAGCAGGAAAAATGGGCAAGTATAGTACATGAAAGACTTTGATAAGTGACAAATTGTGATCGCTAGACGACTATTTTCTGGGGGGCTTCCAGTATGCAGTGGTTAAGTACTTATAAAAAGTTGTTGGAGCAAGGACACCTAGTGAACCGGTGACAGGGTCATGGGCACCTAAAGTTCATTGATGGGAAGCAAAGGCTAGCCTGTCTGGTCTGAACCCACAGAAGAGCTACAATAGCACAAATTGCTGAAAAACGTAATAGTGGCCATGAAAGAAAAGTGTCAGAACACACAGTGCATTGTGGCTTGCTGCGTATAGGGCTGCATAGCCACAGACCAGTTTGAGTGCCCCTGCTGACCCTTGTCCACTGCCGAAAACACCTACAATGGGGATGTGAGTGTCAGTGTCTTCTGGAGTTCATGCCTCTATGGGTCTGAGCTTTTTTGGGAGCACGATACTGCACAATATTACGCAGGTGGTTTTAATGTTGCAGCTGATCAGTTTATATATACAGTCGAGCCCAGGAGTTTCCATACATCTTGGCAAAAAACTTTCAAATTCAAAACTTCCCAACTTCAAACTGATTACATTACCAAATAATTCATGTGTTAAGTTTATTAGTGTATCTACTTAATTTCAATTACAGTTTTTCTCCAAAAACTAAGATTAAGAGACAGATTACTTCAGCTTCTACTCACTAGGTCAGAATTTCAATGTTTAATGTTCATTTTGAAATACAAATACATATGAAGGGAAAGCAAAAATCACAAAAACTCAGCAACAAAGAGCGTATTTTCAGAAATATGCTATCTTTCCATGTGCTGGCAGGTAGATATGTGTGTGATGAAAGTAGCTTGCTGCCTTTCATATTCCTTTTTGCCTCATAATATTGACCAGACTCAGCCCCATTATTGCTCCAGATCCAGGCCAAGATTGACTGGTTTGCCATTAAGAGACATATCAATGTCCAAGTCACAGCTTGTTCACCTAAACAACTTCAAAAACAATAAAACAAATCCCAAAGAAGGGCACCTTTAGAATGCTAGCTACCTTACATTATTCTTAATGGGAATGGATTTGCACATTCAGGAGAAAGGTTAAGACCACCAAATTTCTTTCAACAATAGAAAAGTACCACAAAAATGGAATACAGTATGTTTTGTACAATGGTAAGGTAAATCCCACTTTAAATTGGACACACTATATTTTAATACTTTTATGTGTGGACTAATGACATACTAATGAGTAACTCTACAGTGTATTATTCAAGTATATACAATTACTCAATACAACTTCAGTCAACAGAATAAGTATCTGGAGAAAATGACAGCACATTTTCCCAAGTTCTGAAAACAATAACAGCTTCCTAAGTACTGAACCTGTCATTTTAAGGGGTCCTGTAATTAACAGCCACGTCTAGCTTTAAAAGGATTTGTATTATTAAACCTATGATCCAGCTTCTCAAAATCTGTGAGAAGAACTGCTAAGCAAGGCAATTTAGTACCGGATCACTTAAGTACATTGAAAATCATTCTCCCGTGCTGTTTAGCCACTGTAGATAAACAGAATCATTTTTTTTTTAAAAAGCATGCATGAGACTCAGACTTACACTATCTTATGTGTAAAAAATTAATTATTCCATTCAAAAACACTGAAAACAGGCATGATTGTAGGAAACTGCTATGTACCACTTTTTATAGATCCAAAGAAAAAAAATCTTGTTGTAGTACCAGAATATTTGGTCAGGGAAATGGATATTGTACATAAACATTAAAATCTATTTTAAATAGATAGTAATTAAGAGTGTGTTGATTCTTTATCACAGAAGAGCCATTTAAAACATATATCTACCCATTTTTCACAGCCGCTTTGTCAAATTTGGTAAAAGTTGGTAAGCCTTTTCCATCTGCACAGAATACAAATCAATGAACCAATTCTAGGACAGGCTGTCAGTCTGCGAACAACTCAAACACTTGTGTATTGGTGTATGTATGAGTGTGCACTACAATGAACAAGCAAAGAAAAAAATTTAACAGTTAAAGCAATATTAGCATTTTGCAATGCATGTGGTGCTTAGATTTCTTACATTTGAAATAGGCTTCTTAGCATAACAAAGGTTTGTCAAAGGAAAACTTTTACGGCCATGCTACATTCATGGTAATGTAAACATCAGAGAAAAAGTAATGTTTAGTGCATTATAATAATGTTTCTCTCTCTGCAGAGCACATGAATGACAGGTTTCTTTTAATAATCTGAATATACCATAAAGGTTATAAATTAGCCTGAACAGTACAACTCAAAATACCCAAATGTTTTTAAGTAAAGAATGAAAATAAAGAAAGAAAAAACTACAAAAACAGAACAGCTCCACTTTGATCATAGCTCTCTAATAATACTACAACACAATAATCATGGTGTAGTGAATAGCATTGTTGGCTGATGGATATACGTTCTTGGGTTCCAATGCCCAACATGGTTGCCATTTTTGAGGAGTCTGCCCATTATCTCTTTTTCTTTGTAGGTTTCCCTCTCACATCCCAAAGACAGGCCTGTTAACTCTGATGGTGATTCTAAATTGGGCTCCAACCAAGGTTGGTTGCTGCCTTGTGCCTGATGCTGTTGGGACAGGACTGAATTAAGCAAGCTAAGCAATGTTATGTTATCTTAGAGCAGAAAAGAAAAAAATATTTTTTTGCAAAACTGCACATTCAAAAACATAGAAAGGTAAAATGATTTAGAGTTGACAATTAATCTAATGTCTCTGAGGCTGTAAGAGGAAAGTCAGAGTACCCAGAAGAAAACACAGGCAAAAACACAACGTCCACAAGATGTAAACTCAGATCATTTGATCTGTGAGGAAGCAACACTAATCACTGAGCCACCAAGCCACCCACCACAATTGTAACAAAGTATCTAATTTCATGGTGAAATGTACTGAAGGAAATTAAAATAATTCACATAAGAACTGTCTGCTATATTATATGTGACTTTATGGCATTTAAATAAATTTAATTTGTAATTTTGTTAACCACAGATTTGGATACTCACTAATATTCAGGATGTGTTATTGAAATTTTAAGCAGAACAAAACTGACACAACACGTGAAATAACAAATGCATATTTCATTTGCATTTTTCAGGATGAGTGTGGGTTCTCTATGGGTCCTACAGTTTTCCACTCAAATCTCAAAGACAAATGTGTTAATATATACAATATGGCCTGGTATTAGAAAATGTGTACAAGAGTACGCCCAGCAGTATTCAGGCATTTGGTACATGGGTGGTTCCTGCACTGCTTCCAATGCTACCAGGATAAGTAACAGATACTTAGACATCTGTACTAGAAAATGCGGGTTAAAAAAAAACAGGAACTGAAAGTGAAATCTGTCTCTAATTTGATTGTGTCAGTTTTATTGCAATCAGATAACCTGCTAAATGACTGGATAACAATATTACTTCTCTGTTAAAAAAAAAAAAAAAAAAATCAGCAAGAACACCTTTTAAAATGATCACCAAATATTAACAGTTTAAAAGGAAAACCACACACACCTTCAGAGATTTTGCCTTTAGCATTTAGGTGATGAAAAAATGTATCAAATGTATATGTAGAACCTGAATTATATTTTATTTCAACAAAAATATTTTTCCTGATGTAAACAGCTATCTCTCCTCTAAACCTGTCAAAAAAACACCACTATACTAGTGACTTTTACTGCCCACTAATAAAAGGTTATGTTTAACCTTACCATTATTTACAACTGAAGAAAACTAACACTTAAATTCCAATTGCTAGCAACCATCAATACTGCTCTGCCAAGGCCATGCCCATATGTTACTTTTTTAACGTCTATCAATAAAGTGCATTGAATATTTCCACATCCTTATAGAACATCAATATATCTCTTTAAAACAAAAATGTAGTTGATATCAATGCAATATTGAGAACAAACTTGCGTAATGCTGAGACACTCTAAACCACATGCCTAAGAATTCTGTATTTCTATTTTTAAGGGCTAAGACTATATAAACAGGAAGTCCCAATACTTAAGGATTTAACCTTAACTGACACAACTGTTTGCTATAAAGCCCTGTTACAACTTAGCATACTGTACAGTTTAGAAAACTAATGTGGGGCGGCTTAACAATCTAGAAATGAGTTACAGTAGTGTCACTGAAAGAAGCAAGTTAGTCTTGCTGGCACAGACATTAGCATGAAGCTATGAGAGAAGAACCTCAGGAAAGTACTGTACAAGGTGGCAAACCTGAAAATGAGGATGAACATCCAAAACATACCTAAGGTTACAAAAAAATTTACAGCAACCTGTCACAACAGATGCAGAGCAACATGTTACCATTTTAAGGTCAATGCTTTTTAGAAGGAAAAAAAAAATCAAAAAAGTTTCTAAATGCCGATTTATGAAATTCTTTTAATATACTTATTGGGTTTATTAAAACAAAAACACATAACACAACCAACTGATGTAAAAATGGGATAGGTTTTACTTAGCTAAAATGGATAAAATATTGCCCCGCTGAAAGGAGGCTATCTGCATTAAATACAATGTTTTCATGCACATTGCATACTTTGCATCAACATGTTCAGTCTTGTACGGGTTATCTTCTAGGTTGGCAAAGAATGAGTGTGGACTAGAAGTGTATATAAATAAAAGCAAGTAAAGTTTAAACACAGGCAGTTGTGAGAGAAAGCTTCTCTATTGTAAACTGTTTTACATCTTAAGCTGCATTCTTCTACTATGGACAGTAAATGGAGGAGTTCAGAAAAGAGACAGACAGACTTCAACATCAAACAATTTTGCTAATGCCACAAAAATATGTATATTTGGTCATAACTACTTAATATTTCAGCTGAAGTTTTAACTTTCATGTAGGCATTTATCAAGGCTACAGTGTTATAATATTTTAAACATTGTTATTCTGTGAAATCTCCTATACGTTGTTGGGACACTTCATTCACAGCATGCATAAATACATCCATTTTCCATCCAATTTATCCAGTTCAGAGTATCAGGTCCCAGCAACACTTCTTGTAGAATCTTGAACCAGTACCTAAATGGGGTTCCTGTCTATCACATGGCACTCAAGCACACATCCATCCATTCACCCACCCATCCCTCCCTCAACTACTTACTCACAGCAAATGCAGAGTTTCCAATTAAACTAACCTAGACATTTTTGTATAAACACCTGCACATACAGAGAAAACCCCACATGAACAGATTGAAAATGTGCAAATTCTACACACATATTGCACAGACCAGGATTTCTGTAGCTATATACCTCCTCAGTGTCATTTCTTGATTTAAAAAAATCTCTCCCCTTCTCAAACCGCCACCTTATCATGGTGGAGAGGTTTGCGTGTCCTAGGAGCTCCGTTGTCCGGGGCTTTATGCCCCTGGTAGGGCCACCCTGGTCCTAGGTGAGGGATGAGACAATATGAAGAACAAAAAATTTGGATGACGTTTTCCCTCGCCCGGACATGGGTCACCGGGGCCCCCTCTGGAGCCAGGCCTGGAGGTGGGGCTCGATGGCGAGCGCCTGGTGGCCGGGCCTGCACCCATGGGGCTCGGCCGGGCACAGCCCTAAGAGGCAACGTGGGTCCCCCTTCCCATGTGCTCATCACCTATCGGAGGTGTCAAGGACGTCTGGTGCAGTGCGAGTTGGGTGGTTTGCCGAAGGCGAGGACCTTGGCAGTCCGATCTGAAGGGGAAGGAGCCTGAGCTAGTGCACAAGGTCGAGAGGTTCCGGCTAGATGTAGTCGGGCTCACCTCGACACACAGCTTGGACTCTGGAACAAATCTCCTTGAGAGGGGCTGGACTCTCTACCACTCTGGAGTTGCCACCGGTGAGAGGTGCCGAGCGGGTGTGGGCATACTTATTGTCCCCAGACTTGGAGCATGTTAATTGGGGTTTACCTCGGTGGACGAGAGAGTAGCCTCCCTCCGCCTTCGGGTGGTGGGACGGGTCCTAACTGTTGTTTGTGCGTATGCACCGGACAGCAGTTTGGAGTACCCCACCCTTTTTGGAGTCCCTGGAGGGGGTGCTAGAGGGCATGCCTTCTGAGGAATCCCTTGTACTGCTGGGAAACTTCAATGCCCACATGGGCAATGACAGTGAGACCTGGAAGGGCGTGATTGGGAGGAATGGCCCCCCCGATCTGAACCCGAGCGGTGTTTTGTTATTGGACTTCTGTGCTCTTCACAGATTGTCCACAACGAACAAACACCATGTTCAAGCATAGGGGTGTTCAAATATGCACTTTGCACCAGGACACCCTAGGCCTCAGTTCGATGATCGACTTTGTGGTCATGTCGTCGGAACTGCGGCCACATGTCTTGGACACTCGGGTGAAGAGAGAGGCGGAGCTGTCAACTGATCACCACCTGGTGGTGAGTAGGCTTTGATGGTGTTGTGAGGGTCTGCTGGTAACGTCTGGCAGAGTCCCCTATCAGAAGTAGCTTCAACTCCCACCTCCGGCAGAACTTTGACCATGTCCTGAGGGAGGTGGGGGACATTGATTCCGAATGGGCCATGTTCTGTGCCTCTATTGTTGAGTAGGCTGACCAGAACTGTGGCTGTAAGGTGGTCAGTGCCTGTCGTGGCGACAATCCCCGAACCCGTTGGTGGACACCCCCGGTGAGGGATGCTGTCAAGCTGAAAAAGGAGTCTCCTACGGGATCCTTTTGTCCTGTGGGACTCTGGAGGCAGCTGATAAGTACCGGCAGGCCAAATGGAATGCGGCTTTGGAGGAGATTCTGGTCCACCATCCGGCGTCTCAGGAGGGGGAAGCAGTGTAGCGTCAACACTGTATATGGTGGGGATGGTGCGCTGCTGACCTCAACTCGGGACGTTGTGGGTCGGTGGGGGGAGTACTTCGAAGACCTCCTCAATCCCACTAACATGCCTTCCAATGAGGAAGCAGAGCCTGGGGACTGAGGTCACTGAGGTGGTAAAAAAAATCCTTGGTGGCAGGGGTGGATGAGATACGCCCGGAGTTCCCCAAGGCTCTGGATGTTGTAGGACTGTCCTGGTTGACACGCCTCTGCAACATCACATGGACATCGGGGACAGTGCCTCTGGATTGGCAGACCGGGGTGGTGGTCCCCCTCTTTAAGAAGGGGGACCGGAGGGTGCGTTCCAACTACAGAGGGCTCACACTCCTCAGCCTCCCTGGAAAAGTCTATTCCGGGATCCTGGAGAGGAGGGTCCGTCAGATAGTCGAACCTCGGATTCAGGAGGAACAGTGTGGTTTTCGTTATGGTCGTGGAACAGTGGACCAGCTCTACACCCTTAGCAGGGTCCTGGAGGGTGCATGGGAGTTTGCCCAACCAGTCTACATGTGTTTTGTGGACTTGGAAAAGGCATTCGACCGTGTCCCTCGGGGAATCCTGTGGAGCGTGCTCCAGGAGTATGAGGTACCAGACCCCCTGACAAAGGCTGTTCGGTTCCTGTACAACCGGTGTCAGAGCTTGGTCTGCATTGCCAGCAGTAAGTCAAACCTGTTTCCAGTGAGAGTTGGACTACGCCAGGCCTGCCCTTTGTCACCGATTCTGTTCCAAACTTTTATGGACAGACCTTTATGTTTCTAGGCGCAGCCAGGGTGTTGAGGGGGCCCTGTTTGGTGGACTCAGAATTGGGTCACTGCTTTTTGCAGATGTTGTTGTCCTGTTTGCTTCATCAGGCCGTGATCTTCAGCTCTCTCTGGATCGATTCGCAGCTGAGTGTGAAGTGGCTGGTATGGGAATCAGCACCTCCAAATCCGAGACCAAAGGGCAGGCCTGGCGTAGTCCTCAGCCAGAAAAGGGTGGAGTGCCCTTTCAGGGTTGGGAGCGAGATCCTGCCCCAAGAGGAGGAGTTCAAGTATCTCGGGGTCTTGGTCACGAGTGAGGGAAGAATGGAGCATGAGATCGACAGGCGGATTGGTGCGGCATCCGCAGTGATGCAGGCTCTGCATCGGTCTGTCATGGTAAAAAAGGATCTGAGCCATAAGGCAAAGCTCTCAATTTACCAGTCGATCTACGTTCCTACCCTCACCTATGGTCATGAGCTATGGGTAGTGACCGAAAGAACGAGATCGCGAATACAAGCAGCTGAAAAGAGTTTCCTCCGCAGGGTGTCTGGACTTTCCCTTAAAGATAGGGTGAGAAGCTCAGTCATCCAGGAGGGGCACAGAGTAGAGCCGCTGCTCCTCCGCATCAAGAGGAGTCAGATGAGGTGGCTCGGGCATCTGATCAGAATGCCTCCTGGACGCCTCCCTGGTGAGGTGTTCCGGGCACATCTAACCAGGAGGAGGCCCCGGGGAAGACCCAGGACAGGCTGAAGGGACTATGCCTCCTGGCTGGCCTAAGAACGCCTCGGGATTCCCCCGGAAGAGCTAGAAGAAGTGGCCGGTGAGAGGGAAGTCTGGGCATCTCTGCTTAAGCTGCTGCCCCCGCGACCCGATCTCAGATAAGTGGAAGAGGATGGATGGACGGATGAAAAAAATCTCTACTCTTGGGTTTTATAGTACACTATTATAGTATACTAGCTGTGTCAGCCCATGCTGTAAAAAGCACGGGGTCTTAGAAACTACTGAAATCATCAGGAAAAAAAAAAATAAAATGTAGAGCTATCAGGCAATTGAAAGGAACTATTCCGGGAATCTCTCGCCTAGGAGGATTCATTTTGCCAATGTGCTCGCATCGCTTGTGCATTAGTGGCAGGTGGAAAAGTAAAAGAGATGTCATTTTGCTGATGTTAGCGGTTAAGCGATTTTGTCTTTCTTCTGAGGTTTCGTTTTGCTGATGTGCTGGCCCCACTTGTGTTATTAGCAGCTAAGTGAGTTTTCTGTTTCCTCGGAGG